>NC_045695.1:15030450-15330450 GCF_003331165.1 Xiphophorus hellerii | reverse complement strand
ACGAAGCTCCACCTCCAGAAGTTTGAAATCCTCACTTGGAGGAATGGTAATATTAAAACCTCCCATGGCTTTGTTTGTATTTTTCAGACTGATTGTTTTTGCAGAATGACTCTGTCTCTGAGATGATCAGCCTTTCCTCACGAAAACCTGGAAGCTCTTTACTCGAGAGACGGACCATCATCCAGAGAAACGACTTCATCATCACTAAATCTGAAGCTTCTTTTCTTCAGCTACTCATCGTTTCATTGACATGGCCCCAAGAAAAGCCTTTCAGCATCATCTCCTTCACCAACGAGACTTCAGGGTCTGTCAGTAAAAAACACTTTCATCCAGTCTTTCACGATGATGATTTTTCCTTTCTGTCTTTCGTTGGGGAGTTTCTGTTTCAGGGCATATTTCTTCCACGTTGATGTCCTTCTTGTTCCAAGTGGATGTTTTCCTTTTACAATGCTAGCATTGGGTTTGCATGTCCCCCTAACTCAACATTTACACAGGCATGTGAAAATGGCTGCAAACAGATGCTCAGCTATACAACCGTACATATTTGAAAAGCAGAAGTGAAGCCTACTGCAAAACCAACAAGAATGCAGCAAGTGTTCTCTGGATATTAGGCCAACAATTAAACTCTTGTCTTTTCCAGCAGCCATTGTACAGTGGTAAAACCAGCTGACCAAACATGCTGGAGCTCCGCTTGGGTTGCTAGGTGACAGACAGAGTCTGTTGAATGTGACTTAAAGGGACAGTACTATGTAAAACCAGCTTTGTTGAGCAATTCCATCTTCAAAAACAAACCTGGTCCAGTTGCCTTGATTATTTCATGCATGTTTGAGAAATCCTTTAATCTCCATGGCAACCATTCAGCTGTGCAAAACGCCTGGGTGGACCTAGCTCCGCCTTCGAGGCTTAGCCCCTCCCACACTCAGCTCCTTCAGACTAGCCAGCAGCAATCAGCAAACACCTGGTGGAACTGCTGAGCTCATTATAGGAGCCATGCTGTGATGACTTCCTGAAGGCGGAGTTTCTTAAAGAGACAGAGGCCCAATTTCAAGGTGTTAAATTACATAGCAAAGCATTTTATAAGAACTTAAGGTAACATGTTTACTCGATTGTGATATAAAATGGCATTATGTGCCTGGAAAACACATAATACTGAATCGGGAGGCTTTCAAGGCACCAGAAAAACAAGAACTTATTGCCAAAACGTTGCTGTTTTTAGAAGCAAAAGATGAATTCTGCACAGTAGGTCTCCTTTAAATATAGAGTGAATACCTGCAGTGGTTTGGTGGCCGGGCTAAGCCTTGTAGAAAGGAAGGAGCTGATGTTCTTTCAGTCATCTGATTAAGAACCCTCTTGGGCTCTTGAGTTTAGAGGTTTTGGGGCTTGCCACGCTGATACGAGCCCCCCAGGGTAAACAATGGACTCGCCAGAGGGATTATATGTCTCATTTGTCTTGGGACCACCTCAGAATCCTCCAGGGGGGAAACGGACCTCTCAAATACCCGCTTTAGATGGTTGCCATATCAGGTTGACCTCAAGCTGAAGACAGTGGATGGATTGGTTTGTTTCCACTGCTTTCCCTGTGGCTCCAGGGAAGGTTTTTGGTAGAAATCTTATTTCTAGCCGCTTTTTGTGCAAACAAGGTAAAATTATTCCCTTGATTTGGAACAAATCTTGTGGAGTAACTTAAATCCTGATCTACACTCTGAAAAACATGCTAGGTGGGCATGAGTAACCTCTTTAAGCCCTGATAAGTGTGTTTTTTAAATACCAAGTGACCTAGTTCTCACACGTGTGCTGTAGCTGTCACAGAATCAACCCTCGTTTCTCAGAGCAAGCTACTTTTAACAAAAAGGGAGGAGAAATCCTTTGCCTGGAGCGTTTGAAGTGAACATGTGAAGATTTCCTCCCAAACGAGATATCTTCTGACAACTGAAGCGACATCAAAAAGTGCTCAATTAAAACAAATGATGGCAATTTTCCACGGACAGTAGGTGTGTCTTTACACGCTGGCTGACAAAACGCTTTACAGGCTCTGAGCTTCAAAGATATTACCTTATATATCTTAAACTCCTGCGGGAATGGATGCAGACCAGGTTGTTATTAGTTAATTAAAATTCAAAGCCGCCTCAGTAATAATGCAAACGTTGAGTATTATTTTAACCTCCTGCTATTATGTTAACATTTAGAAAGAGCGGATTTTAACATTTATATACCTAAAGAAAGCTGGTTTATCGAGAAGAATTAATCCTCAAAGCAACACTTTCTATGAGACAGGAAACTAAAACATGGTGCAAAAAGGAAGAGAAAAAGAAAAAGACAGAAATACTTTCTACCAAAAAGAGAAGAAGGGGCAAAGACAGACAAAAAACTACAGCAAACACTGACACAAGTATACTTTCTATAGGAAAGAAAAACCAAGATACTCTAAGTAATAGCTCAATGTGTTTATCCAGAAATTAGACACAATTAAACCCAGAATTACCTCAAGCAGATTCTCAATTTTACAAAGAAAACCAGGCAAACACAGAAGCATTGAGCCAGGAGTACTTTCTATCTAAAAGCATGCCAAACGGGATAGACAGAAAACACAGAGTGAGTCAGGAATACTTTCTATGGGAAGAAACAGGATAATATGTCAAAATATTGTAGAAGCTCAATGGTTTCATCCAGAAATGGGACAACTAAACCCAGAAGTGATTAAGGAAAACAAAGTTACTGTGAGCCTTAGCAAACAGAAGCAATGAACCAGGAGGAACATTTTAAAAAGTACAAAAGGTTAATGACAGCAAAGACCAAGAAACATAGAAAAACTCAAGAACTTCTTTAACAAAATAATTTAGGTAGAAATCAAATCAATAATCCAGAAAAATGACCAAAAATTTAATGTTGAAATAGTAAAAAAAACCAACAGTTTTTATTGGAAGAAAACCACTGAGACATTCATTGGTAATTTTTTTTACCAGAGTGGAGGATGAATAAAAATCACCTGTTTTCAGCACTGACATATTTTAAGAACGAAGGTGACAGATAATAATAAGTCCATTAAATATGAATAAGATGTACAAACACTGGAATTACAGCCATTTCTTCTGCTGCTACTGTACTGAGAAATCAGATGGATACGACTCCAAATGGCACAGGTGGAGCTGAAATGTCAGAGAAATTTGTCAGGCTTGTTGCAGCGAGTGAGTCATCACTAAATAAATGAAGGTAAAATCCCGCTACGCTTCACTGACGGGCCTGGATCAGGAAGGAGCCGGCCAGCGCTCACCAGAGGTGATAACACTCTTCATTTCTGCCTGGCTAACGCGCCGGAAGACGGTTCATTGGCGATAACGCGGAGGTTTATGTGCTACGGAGAGGTCAGAGGTCAGAAATCAGTGCAGACGCTGACCCAAACAAACGGATGATTATCGACGCCATGTGGATCCGAGCGGAACGACCTGCTCCATTACTGATGTTAGGCTGTTAAGTAGCATAAATGTTGGTGGTTTTATTTATAAAAACTAACAACAATGGAGGGAAACGGAGAACTGAAGAGGCTTTTAATTTGTAGTTCATGACTTCCTGTTTCCCTGAGGCGACACAGAAGCACAATTATGTAGTAACTTCTTACATTTACTTATATTTGTGGAAAAATGTTCACTACGATCCACTCCGAGTACTTCAGTAACTTTATCCAAACATTTACCAAAAACTTGAAGTTTTTATTAAACTTTCATACGTTTTAGATTGAAAGAAAATGATTTTTATTTTTTTTTATTTTTTGCCTGATGTTGTTAATCTGTAATTGAATATTTTCATTTTTCCAGCTGATTAAGTATTTTTTAAATATTAAATGCCTGATGTTTTGATCAGCTAGCTTGATTATTAAATACTGAGTAATTTCTTGGACGGCTACTTTCTACTTTCACCTGAGTAAACAAAAGTTGAAGTAGTACTTCTCTTACTTAAGTACAATTTCTGGGTACTCTACGAAGAACCCAAAGCATCACAAAGATGTTGAGCTTGTCCTAACTGTACCAGGACTTTAACTTGAGTCTAAATATGACATTTTTTTCAACAAAGACGATAGAAAAGCAGCTCATGCTAACTGTTAAGCACGGCGGAGGTTGTGTGATGCTGTGGGCCTGCTTCAAGTAGAGCAGGGGAACTTTTTGAGAGTGGGAACTGCCTGGAAAATCATCAATCTACACTAGAAATAGGTCGTTGAATGGACAAATAAAACAAAAAATAAATTAAATAGAAGAAAATGAACCGTCTTTCAAGGCTATTTTAAGGACAACATATAAATGCTAGCTGCTTCATGTTTTCCCAACGTTTCTTCTTGTTTCACTGAACCCTTGTTTACATCCTAATAAGCAAATCCGACCCGAGCGCAGTTCCAGCGGAGCTGAGAGGGAGCAGAGGTGCGATGGCTACAGGCGGGTCGGCGGGTTAATCACACTTGACTCAGAGCTCATTGCGATTGTCTGGACCACTTTAGCCGTCGAGCGCGAACCCTTTCAGCGGAAATCCCATTAACCTGGCAAAAAGACCGTTTAAACACGGTGACTGGAGAACTGATTAGGTCCAATCTCTGATTCCTGCTAAGCAGCGAGGACGGTGATACCGCTGGCGATGGAGACGAGACACAAGAAGCGAAAACCAGAGTTTTTCCCACGACTAAAAGTGCTGACAGAGTTTTTGCACATCTCATCTTGATGCCTCAGAGTGTGCCGGGTCCATAGTTCAGTTTGCAAAGATGGTGAAATGTCTCATTTAAATTCCTGCTCTGGCCTACTTCATCAAAAGACTGCAGGGTGGAGGAGGCTTATAAAAGATGAAATGTTCAGATATTAACTGTGTGAAAAGCGGTGACATGGGCTCTGCTTTTAGAAAACTATCACTAATAAAGAAGTTTTGTGTGAAAATTCTTCAATTTTGCATGCAGGTTTTTTATGAAGGCGTGTAAATAGTTTATAAAGTTTCCAAAGATTCAAATTCAACACTAGAAAGATCGAGACTTTTAGGCCAGACTGATCCTTAGTTTTGGTGTCTGACATGTTTAACAGCAAGGCAGAAACGCTATCCATCGCCATCTTCTTTCCTCATCAAACGATAAAATAAGAAGCAAAAGAAAATGGCTACAATTATAAAACAGTACAACTTTGAAAAGTAGAAGTGGAGCCTCCTGCACAACCAACAAGAATGCAGCAAGTGGTTTATGGATGGTAGGTCAACAATAAAACACTTGTCTTTTCCAGCAGCTGTTGTCCAGCGCTACAACCAGCTGACCAAACGTGCTGGAACTCAGCTTGGGTTGCTAGGTAACGGCTGGGGTTGCTAGGTAACGGACCGTGCCTGCTGATTTCTGATGTTACATTCGGAAGGTTCTTGAAACGATTCATTTTCCAAACACCAAAAAAGACTAACTTATATCTAGATGATGATTTTTAAAGTGCTTATTGTGTTTTGAGCAACAATAGAAAATATAAGTGAAAAAACAAGTAAAATGCATAATATGTACAATTTAATGTGTGCATAACTTGTTTTTGATGTCTGTCATGGTGGCCAAAGTACCAAAAAATTGTACTCAAGTAAGAGTAACACTACTTTAACATACTTTTACTCATGTAAAAGTAAAAAATAGCAGTCCAAGAAATGACTCAAGTGAGTATCGAAGTATTTGGTAAAAAGTCTACTCTAGAACTGAGTAACTGATCAAATTATAAACCATTTAATATTTAAAAATTACATCATTAGATGGACCAAAATATAAATTTAAGTAGAATTTTTTTTAATTTAAAGATGAAAATGACAATAATTAATTTAACTAATAGGAAATAACAAAATGAAACAAAAGAAAATTTTCCCAAATAAGATTTTTTCAATAAAAAACTTATTAAACTTTAACAGAAACTGCAGGTGTGGGTCTGTGTCTGGTAAATGTCTGGTTAAAACAAATGAAGGAGACGCTCAGTATCACCGGGACGAAGGAAAACCATTGAAACGAGAATCTGGTTTCAGCCTAGAGGTCAGAGTGCAAGCAGAGTTCATAACTATCATCTCCATTCTTATGTAGGTTCAGACCAATTAGCATGAACATAATCAAAGCAGCGGTGGGAGGAGGATGGGTGGGACGGGCGCCTGCCAAGCTGCTGCTAAATATACTCCGGGGTCAGACTGTGGCAGCTCCTCGCCTCTGTCAGAACCAGCTTCAGGTTTTCTGATAAAACCGCCTTCTGCTTACTGGAGTCAAGTGACAGTTGTGACAGGGGAGAGGTCGCGGGTTGGGGGACCCCGGTGGACGCGCGCCAGGAGGATCTGACCTGTCGGAAGTTGATGGGCGCCCGGCGATGGAGGTTGTCATGGACGCCCCCAGACGTCCAGCCTGAGGGGACGGAGGCTGACCTGCTCTTTCCTTTGTGTGAAACTCTAAAAAAAATCAGCTTCTCTCAGTCGTTTTACTCATTTCTTCTCATCACCAAAGCGATGCTGGTGTGTAATAACTGATTAAATATTTCTCTGCTAATAGAGCGGGTGATTGACAGGAAAATAATCACCCCCTGTTTTGATAATTATTTTTGAGAGTTATCAAAACTGAAGAAGTCAACAATCCGGTCCAATTTATTTGACTGACAAGCAGCGCAACACAAGTCATACAGATTAGATTTTATAGCAGGCCGTTTTTGCAGCGCGTACACATTTCCCTCTGTGTGTGAGTGTCAGAGGAGCATTGATGAACTCAGCACAATGCTGAATGGGACTGTTTTGGCAGCTCAGACAGCGAGGCCGAACCTGCGGGTCAGAGATAAACGCCACGCGCCGCGCTGAGCCGGCAAGAGGACGTCCCATCAGAGACGGAGGGACAGCAGAGGAAGACACACAGCCGGACAATGAAGGGTCTCTAATTAATCACAGTTCAATCTGAAATGAGTTTTATTTTCTATAAATTTAGGATCTTGAATCTCCAAAAGGTTTTTCTACACCTGGTGTTACAAAACTAGACCTTTTTATGACATCACTGTAAAAACACAAAATCTCATCAAGCGCTTTCTAGAGCAAATATCTCAGTAAACTTGACAAAAGAAGAAACTAACTCATAAGAAACCTTTTAGTTAGATATAGCAGCTTGTTTTAACACGATGCAAAATCAGGTATTTTTGTACCTTGTGTGTTGGAAAACTAGACCTCAACTGGCTGAATGTATTTTTGGAGGTTAGTTGCTGAGGCGTAATATTTGGGGTTTTGTTCTCTCTCTGTTCCTTGAAAACTCAAACAACTCAGAAATCGATGTTGACTCCTTATTTTCTGTTTAAAGTACAAATGATGTGCTGAAGTCAGAAATAATTACCTCCTTATTGTCCATCCAGAAGCTTCAGATTATTCTACAACATACTTTGTCATTTTTTGTTCTCTGTTTTTGAGCTAAAATCTCCAATCTGCAGGTTTAGATCCTTTTTTACAGACCCAAATCTGTTGGAGGGAAAGAGCCAATTAAAGTCTTGTTTACTTTTAAAAGTCATCGTTTTGATCTTTGTGCTCCAAGTAGGAATCTCTATATGACTCACCGAAAGGTCCGCCGGCCTGCCACAGCACGGCGGAGCATAAATGAACTTGAACCTGTGATGCATTCACCAGGAAGCCGCCTAATCACCGCGAGGAAGCGATAAGGTCGCTGCTTGATGGCTGCAGCAGGAAACCGGGCGGAGGTGACCGCCGCGTTTAAACACGCAAACCTGCCAAGATTTTATCTGGCCTTGTTTTTACTCACAAGTGGTCCTCTTAAGATCACAAAAAGAGCCTTGGAGAATCACCGGTGAGAAGCAGGGGGGGCCTGCATTTAGGAAGGAAGTGTGATTATCATTCGGCTGTTGGGTAAAGCTAGGAAAAACGCTCTGCCTGAAAACGACTGAGCTCAGCAGACCTTATAAAACAGAGAGGTGACATGTTTCTGCGGCGCTTTTCTGCTGAGGCATCATTGACAAAGACAAGGTTGCTGCTCTGCTGACATGGACGTCAACCTTCCCGACTTAAAGTGGATAAAACGACGGGGAATTCTCTGTCGAACACGGGAACAAATAAAGGCTGAAGATAGGACGTTTATTTGACAGATGGAGATCCTGTTGGTGAAACCAGGAAGCACAGACAGGTGGCAAAGGTGAAAAGTTCAAAGCCGGCCCCGTCAAGGTTTTTTTCTGTTTTCCCCAGCGTGTTTTTTTTTTCTCTCCTGATTATCGCTGAGCGGTGGATGTTATTGCTCCGAGTGTGAACACAGACTGAGAATCTGCAGGGCACCGTCTGACAGACCACTGATAGGAAAACTAGGAGGAAAACCGTTTGAGGCTCTCCGGTCAATTAAAAACCCATTAATTCACCTTTGAGAAACTAAATAAATCCAGATTCTTTGGCCTCTTTAGGGAGGAACCGACTTTTATTTGGCGTAAGGATGAAAACAGAATCACATCGTCTGCAAAGAAACGTTCACCAGACCCAGAAAAACACTCTGCTCCACAGCTTGAAATATTTTACCACTAAAGTTTCACTAAAGTCTAAAAAACCACCGACTTTCCCAAAGCTCAGTCATGGTTGGTTCTTATAGGAACTGTACAAAAGTCAAAATGAATCTCCTACATCAAAAATTCAAATATAAGATGCTGTAACAGAATCCAATGCAAAATAATATGATATAAAAGAGTAAAATATACAATTTTAATGCAATGTACTATATGATATATAATATGGCACAATAATAAGGTAGTAGTGCACAGTGGATCACCAATGTTTGCGTACATCAACACAAATATGCAAAATTTCTCAAAATGCCAGACTCCCTTCAGATACACTTATTACTTCCTATTAATAGTTCACTAATATGCACTAATACACAGTGCAAACTGTATTAGCACTACCGCAGAAGCTAGCATCTACAATCTTCCAATCAGCACCCTGGAAATTCAATGCTGCTTCTGGATTGGGTGCTTTGAAAACGCCAGCCAATAGCGTGTCAAGTAGCATTTCCTCCATTTAGAGACAAAATATTTTCTTAAAATTAATAAATATACAATTATATTCATAGATTTATGGTTTCTAAGCACATTTCACTGCTTCCCCCAAGTGGTTTGGAGGGGAACTTCAGTTTGGCCTTGACTGTGATAAAATATAAGATAATTAGACAAAAGTTTCAATCTGAGATATTTACTGACAAAACAATAATAACCAACAAATTGAACAGCAGAGGATGGAGAAACACCAGTTAGTTTTTATATTTAGATGCAATATGGTTGAAAATTATATAAAACATGATTTCATAAATACAAACTGTTCTTGTATCCACTAAACACAAAAAAGGCAGCAAGAAAAGACAAAAATATTGAGGTTTTGGGCCTTTTTTCTCCTAAATATCAAAAAGTTTAGCTCAAAACGTCAGAAGAAATCAAAGAAGAACATCGTTTTGATGAATCAATCCATCAAAGCAGCAGCACCTCTACAGCTGAGCAGCATAAGATTAGAGTTTAACACCTCCGAGGTACAAATGATTGCAAGAGTGTAACGGCGCAGCGCTGAAAAACTGCATACCTGAACAGCAAATCTCTCCCCAGTAAATAACATTCAGCCTGTGTGCAGCAAATAAAGCAGCACAAACATGTTTGCAGGAATAATCTGGCTGCCACGGAGGCTCCATTACACCTTTCATCTCCACGTTAGAGAGAGTGGATTTGGCTTTCCATCACCAGGACAACACAAACTAACGCGGCAAAACGAGAATGCGGCGAGCGGTTTGATCTCCCCCGCTGCGAGGGGCCGCATCCGAGCAGTTAGCGAAATGAATTGAATCAGTGGGATTAACGGCACCTGTAAAGACCTGTCAGGTAGATTTACAGGCCCCGCTGATAAGCCGGCGGCGAGGGATAAATGCGCCCGCTGTCCCGTCGGCTGCCAGCCGCCCCTCTCTCTCCTGGCCTCTCTGCGGTTGCTGCAGACACCTCCACCTCTGATAAGGTAATAACATCAATCCTGACTCCAGCTGCAAAGGTGAAAGCTGACTGCAGGATGGTGGAGACACGCTTTCAGGGTGATGAATGCAGTCAAACACACACAGACTGTGTGTGTTGATGCCTGTTTGGATATCAAACGTGAACACACCCTTTGCTGTCAGGGCATCGGGGAAATGTCAGCTCCTCAGAGGCAGAAAAAGTTGCTTGTGGCGCACGATTCTTCATTTTCAGGTTAAATCAGAGACGGTTTTTTAAAAGGTTTTCCTGCAACACAGGATTTTCTAACCGCACTGAGAAGCATTTGATCATTTGCTACAACAACCAGCGAAGGAGAAAATCTTACCAAGGATTTTTGTCTGGATTCTAGTGCAAATATCTGAAGATATAGAAGCTTGTTTTAAGTTACTAATTACTTTATGATTATTTAACAAGTTCTAGTTCCATTGGCAGATTGTTCATCTTATAGAAAGACATATTTTCCACATTATAAGTGAAATAATCTGCCTGTAAAATGAGTATTTTTCATCACTATTTAAGGATTTTTCTTGCTGAAAAGTTAAGACATTTACACTAGAAACTAGACAGAAAAACTTGTTAAGATTTGGTGTCTTTGCTTGTTTTCTCTAAATCTAACAGGATGCAAAACCTCTTCAATTCTTAGTAATAGTACAAGTTCAACTAACAAGTTATTTAACTTATAAAAATACATCTTTCCCATGTTATAAGTGAAATGAAAGTGAAGTGGAACTAGTACTTTTTAGTGCTTTGTTGTCTTTCCTGTTTTAAAGAACAGAGCTTTTAATAGTCGTAAACAATGTAAACTAGCCAAACATTGTTAGTTGAATCATTTTTATGAAAAAATAAATGATTTTTTTGTTTAAGTAAATATGAAACCTTAAAGTGATGGTATTAAGCCACAGACATAAACTTTGTGTCCATCCTGTAACCAGAACAACCCGACTCTCCAAGCAAGAACAACAGAAATAGCCTCCTAAATGTGTAATATGCCACATTTCAGAGCAACTTTAACTTTTCATAGGCGAAGACGGGTTCTGTCATCAGACACTCCCTCTCTGAGAGTCACTCTGAGGTCGTGTGAATCTGACGAGCTGCAGAGAAAGCTTCATCTGGCCATCATGTCCTAAAACCTAAGGGGGAAACTATTATGCAAAACTCACATTTCGCATGTTTTTGTTCTTCCATTTCGGTTTCTACTGCTTTTAAAAACAAACCAAGCATTTAAAAAAAAACACCCAGTTTTTTTTTTTTTTGCCAATAAGTTCATGTGTTTTGGTGTCTGGAAAATGAGTCGAAAACCTCCCGATTGTTGAGTGACGTTCCACGGGCACTGTGTTGTTACCTAGCAACCCCAGCAGAGTTCCACCTGGTTACCTAGCAACCAGAGCAGAATTCCAGCACATTTGGCCAGGTGCCTTTACCTCAGTAAAAAACCTGAGTGAAGTTGGACCCCTCGCCTTCAAATCAGACCAAATTGATGTCAATCAGCTCGACATTTTTGTTTGTGCTGCTTTTGCCAAAATCAAATAAACTTGGTGTCAAACCAGCACAAACCTTTTCATAGAGGTGAGGGGGCTGGTTGACCTTTTGACCTTTAAACTTTTATTAGTATCTTCAAAGCCTGAGCAGGACAAACAAAAGTTTTTGCTGCACAAATTTTGTCGAGTTGACTGACACCAATTTTGTCCGATTTGAAGGCTGGTTGACCTTTCATGACCTCTGGAAACATTTCTTAATATCTTTAAAATGATAGCAGCACAAATGTTTGAAAACAATTTTGTCTGATTTGAAGACGGTGTGGGGGTCAGCTTCACTCAGGTCTGTACAATGGCTGCTGGAAAAGACAAGAGTTTTGCTGTTGGCATACAAAATGGCGTTTTCAAAGATGTATGGTTTAGATTGTAGACTTTAAATCTAAAGTGACAGGAGGCTATAAAACAACTTATTCTGAAAGGAGTTCAGACTAAAATCTCATTATCTAAGAATAATTTTGAGCAAAAACATGTTTTGTTTCACACATAAACTTATCCTAACCCATTTAGGTCACCTTTAAACTAAATAACTAGATCTGATTTTACATTTTTAACATTTTTCCTTCAGATAAGGCTAGAAAGCCTATCATTGGTGACCCTAAACAAGCAAGAGACTTCTTGTGTTTGACTGAAAGCCTCCTGTTTGCACATGTGGAGGAGTATTTCCTCCCAGAGCTGACATCAAACCTTCAACTCCTCTCCCAGCTGGGGCTGCTCTTGTGTGGCCGACCCCGGTGCCTTTCACCTGGCAGGACATATTTCTCTGCAGCGGCTCAAGAGGTAGGACTCGTTGAAAACTTGTTAGGGTCTGCTTATGCATCAGCTCACCTCTAATTGAAAACATCGGGTCGCCACATTTACGAGGGGGCTTGTAAAAAGCTCTCCCGGCTGCGGCTGTTGCTGAATCCAGCCGGGTGATTTAAGGCAGGGATCTGGGATGCGACAGGCCGCATGCATCGCAGATCCAGGGCGACGCCGTCCAGCGTCGGCATGTAGGACGCGTCCCTGGTGGACGTGTTCTCACGGTGAGGTAATCCATGAGGTCAGCGCGCCGCGAGCTGCAGGTGGAGTCCGGACCAGGAGACTATTTTCATGCATGTGTTTGCTGTCATCCCAACGCGCAGTGAGCAGCGGCCTGTTTTCACTGCTGTCAGGACCGCTGTGTTGCTGAAGGTTAACATGGTTGTTGGGCGTCTTTTCCGCTTGGTTAGCTCCCAGCCCGGCGCTGCTTTCCAAGATGTGATGATTTGTGTTTCCAGGGGATTTTAAAGGGAAGGTAATGCCTCATACGTGTCTGATTTACGTTCGCTTTATTGATGGAGACAAGCGATTTATTTCATTTAAACGTGTAATCTTAGAATAAAATAAGGCTATAAAACCATATGACGGAAAAATGTGGACATCAGAATTAGGTCGTATTTCACAGTCTTTCCTGCTTGGTGTCAACAGTAACAGGATGGATGGATTTGACAGGTCCAACTTCTGCTCCATCACATCCAGCTCCGCTACCTGCTTCATTCTACCACTTATTATGGACCCAACTGTGTGTTATTATACTCCATGAAATATATATTTATTTCATGTATTCACACTAATCTACTCCACATGACTTGGAAGTTAAAATGATACAACTTTTGGATTTTTACAGCAACAACATGATGTAAACTATATATAAAATGGGCCAAATATGGAGAAAAAGATATGTAAGAGTTGTTTTTTTGTTTTTATTAACTTAGGGTGTTTTCACACCTCGGTTCAAATGGGGATACATTTTCAGCTGCTCCAAACCTTTTGAGCAACCTGTTCCCCTCCTCGCCTGTGGGGGCGCTGCACCAACAACCATTGAAGGAAACGACACAAAGAATACATAAGTGCAATTTCCTTCTTCACAAAATGTAAACAAAAATGGAACAGGGTCAGGGTTTTATTTACCCAGAATGCCCTGCGCTGTAGTAAACACAAATGGTAAATGGTAAATGGACTGAACTTATATAGCGCTTTTCCAGTCATTTTTGACCACTCAAAGCGCTTTACACTAGAGTCACATTCACCCAGTCGCACTCACAAACACGCACACATTTATACACCGATACGCAGATCGGTAGGCAATTTGGGGTTAAGTGCCTTGCCCAGAGGCACATCGACATGTGGCACGAGGAAGCTGGAATCGAACCTACAACCTTCCGATCGCAAGACGACTACTCTACCATAGAGCCACAGTCGCCCTATGGTAGACTGTACAAGAGCTTACTACAACCGAACAGAGACCTACTGTAGAATCGTAGGAGAAAAAGAGTTTGCTTTTCGTTCGATTACAAATTTACACCGCCACAAACGTACCGGACTTTCTGGGCTAACAAACTAGCGCTAGTGTGAATGCACCCTTATTTTCAACCTTGTATTCAGCAGGTAAACTCATAGAAGTTTTTTTAGGTGGAACTGAAGCTAGCCTCTGATTCACAGATTCCTATTCTGTTCAATAAGTGAAACTTTCTATCAGAAGCTTCAGAATGAAAAGAAGCAGTAAGTATTTCCAGCGTAATTAAATGATGAGCTTCCAAATAAAATAAAACTTACAGTCAGCTTCCTGACTTATTCCACTAAAACATGTAATTTCCCTCACTCTGTCCTCTGGAATCAGCTCCAAATGATGACCAACTGGAACAAAACGTGACTAGCTGCGGCTAGGTGCATCTAAAACAGCACAGCGCTTCACATCCCGAAGCCTCAGTGGGCCGCCGGGTCCAGGAATGACTCCACACGAGCATCGCTGGCAAGGACGCCTTCTTCTTAGAGCCACACAGTTTAATGTTTACCCATATTCCCAACTGGTGTGGAACACTATATATCTGCGAGAAGTCATGTTTTTTCAAAGACGTTAGCGAATGTGTTTGGATTGGCTGTGGAAAGCTACCTCAGATTTAACACAGGCTTTAAGGGCTGATAGCAAATAAAAAGAATGTTCCATGAGCAAAACGTCTCAGAATAAAGGAGGGGATCGGATGAATATTTACATAAAGCTGGATGGATGGTAAACTAAAAGGAACATACAGGTCTGGGACAGAGATCAGTCACTTAGCTCAACGTGGAGCCACATCTGAACAAATCTCCACCATCAGAAACCCTTTCTTTAAAAAGGTACTCCCACTGAGCATTATTACCACAGGGCCGGCAGCCAAATATGTAAACACAGACATGATTAGAGGAGGATTTTACTGCTTGTATCAGGCTGCTTGATCAATACCAATAAGTGACTGATTGCTTTAGCACATTCTTTCATAAAAAAAGGGTCTCAGGACATTGAAAGGATTTTCTTTTGCAGAAAAGCTAGAATGTTTTGCATAATCATCTGTTGCTTTAGTTTTTGGGCAGCAATGCCCAACAATGTCGTCAGTATCTTTTCCTTACTACATTATTCCCACCATTACTGCCAATTCTTTTCTGAAGAATGATGAAGAATGAGTTTTTCTAAAGCTTTGGACATTTTTTCTCATTTCAATTTGTCCCAGAAATCAGAAATTGCATTTGGGAATTACTTCCTGTCCATTTTCCAAATGAAACAGTTGCAAAGAGTTGAAAAGCTATCAGGCTAACTACTGTTAGTAATTAATCTATCCAATCAACTGCTAAAGTGGCTAAATTTCCTCTGACAGAAATTAGACACAGTTTTGGGTTTAACAAGATACAAAGTAGCAAAACTGCAAATAGAAAGTTTGTGTTTGTAGCTAAAAATGACAAATTCACAAAATATTCAGCTAGGTTAGCATAAGAAAGCTAACGAGAATCAATAGATAGCTGCTATAACATATTTTCTGCCTCTTAATTGACCACGAGAAAAAAAACATCTCAGATATTTATTAAACCTATCAGAAAAAAGCTGAAAGCATTAGCTTTTAGAAGCTAACGTTTCTAAAAGAGCATTAGCTTCTCTATTTTCCAAGTACTTACTTTGTCTCAAAGTTACTTTCTGTAACTTACTTTTTGTTGCATAAGTCGATTTATACTTTTCTGTTTCTGTTATCAAACAACAAAACTAATTATAAACAAATTTATCAAACTTTAACTGAACTGTTTTACAATAACGTAAAGCTTTAAGCTAACATGGTTTTACATGCTAACTGGTAGATTTTAGCTAGCATAACTTAGATATTATGCTGAGTTATGCAGCATTTAAAGTCAGAACCTGAATCTAATAAATGACTACCTACTTAACCATGTTGAATCTATTAGTCAGAAATGCAGGAGAGTTTATAATTTCTGCTCATCTCCTGTTAGCAAAACATGATGATGGTGCATTGCTAGCATTTACGTAAACACTATGGCAACATGTTTACTTATAGAAGTTGGACAGTAATCATAAAAAATAAGAAAAGTGCCAAAAATGAAACTAAAAAGTTTATTAAGAAAGTTTGGATTTCTATTTACACAATCAAAAGGTCAAAGTTGGTGACCTTCAAAACTTTAAATCTTGAAAAGCATAATTTCTTATTTTAAAATGTATTTAGCTGATAATTGCAAGTGGATTATGTGTAATCCTACATTACTTTAGGTGTAATCCAATGTTGTTTCTTGTCTGGATTAATGCTGTAAACAGAATCAAATGTTGTAAAAAACGCTCACCGTCTGTTTCATTACAATCAGCCGCCTCCAAACTAAAGCTGAGAGTCTGCACTTGTGCTGATGAGGCGGGGAAGCTTTGAAATGCAGATGGCGCGGCCCGTCGAGTGTCACCTGTACGCAGCACTTTAACTCCTGCTGCTGAAATGAGCTTTTTTTCAAGAGGTAAATTGTGATGTGGCATCAGCCGCCGAGGCGGATTGGTGGTGATTGCTCCATTCTGGCTGTCAGCGAGTGAAAACAAGGTATTCATGCTTTGTCAAAGCCACATCTCCTCTCTTTATTTCAGCGATGAAGCATCCTACTCTCTCTCCTCCATCATCTTAACCTCTCATCTCGACTTAGAATTACAGTTCAGAGTTTACTGCTGCAGCCGATTACATCCATACCATGTTTTCTATACAACCTGAGGACAAACCGTGGAGCAATCAGCTGAATGGGACAGAATCCAATCTTTTATTTTACTGATGAGTAAGATCAACGCTGTGGTGTTTTCATTATGTTTTTATCCAACATAAATCGATTTATACTTTTTAAATGGGACAATGGGAAAAATTATGCATTTAGAAAATATGTCTTTAAAAAAGATGACTGTTATCTCTAATGGCAATATTTTTAATATTCTTTTTTATTTATTTTTTACATGTGCTAGGTATGAACAATACTGAACAGTAACATTTTTCTTTATTGACAATAATTAACCTTAATTTAAGTATTTGTTAATATTGTATTTTTTATCATGTTTTCTATACTTTTTTCTGTTGTACTGTTTAAACAATTTATTTAGTTTTCTGTTTTATTTACTTTTTATTCATGTTGTAGACTTTTATACATATTTGTTTTTGTTACTTTCAATAAACTTGAGATATATTTTTATATATGTTTCATTTTGCTTTGGGTTGCATTTCTTAATTTTTAATTCATACAGACGAGTTCAGCATCTATTTTTCTGATACATTTTAAATCCAAGAGTCTAAAAATAAAAAACTATTTGTTAGTTTTGTAAATTGTGACAGATAGAAACTTTTAAAACTATTTTGAATAATTAACTGAGGCGTTTAATAACTAGGATAAATTATGTGTGATTGGCGACATTGTGAATTACTTTAAATAAACTTAAACTGAAACCTTTTTTTACCTTTTGTTATTACCTTCTGATTGAGGCACAGCTGACAGAATCTGTTCCAGAAAATGAAGTTCTTCCCCATTTACTCCCTGACGCTGCACACCGGACCCGGTTGCGCATCTTTGCTTTATTTTCTCCTGTAAATCAAAGTGAAATACTTCCAGCCATTTGACACAATTAGGCGCTCTCTTCCCACCGCGTCGCGTCCCACTGCAAGGCCCTCATTATCACGAGCCTCTTGCCTTTTAGATAACTTATAATGAGGGCCAAAATGTTTCACATTTTGCTTTTTCTCCAACACCGTCGCTTCAAAGAGACCTACTTCAACCTAATTAGGACTTCCAACTGCTGCAGTCAAATGCTTTTCTTGTTTCTTATGGGGTTTAACGGGCGGTGAGATGTAGATTTCCTCCAGACAACGACTGAAACCATTATGTTGAATCTGTGACAGATATCACTGATGTCCGAGTCCTACGGTAATGGAACGGCGCGGTGTGGAGTTACCGCGCTGATGGTGAGGATGTTGTTAGTCAGATAATGTGGGGCTTTTTGCTTTTCATCCCCCCAGATCAGCTTACATTTACATCTACAGATCTGGGACTCCACATGAAAATTACAATAGAAATCCGAGGAAAACCTGTTCTTCTACTTTGCTGTGTTGTTGGACGAGCAGCCGAGTCCCAGAGGTCTCCGAATGACCCACCAAGGAGCAAAGATCCACATTAAGTCCATGTAATAGTCTTCCCATTCGGATGGAGCACCTGGTCGGAGGTTTTGGACGTGGACATACTTCCTCTCTGAGTGTCCTGAGTCCTGAGCAGAAAATGGGAAGCATGTGGCAGCTCCAACTTTTCCAAACATCTGCTCATCATCCGTCGACAATTCCTTCCTCATTTTGTGACTCATTAAATCAAGGTTGTTCATGTTTCTAAGTATTGAACAGATAAACACCCAGAACTTCTGCTTATCTGAACAGAAACTGGACATAATCTTCTTTAAATTAACTAACGACGCAACTGAAGGAGAAATTAAATTTTGTAATTTTGTGCATACAAAGTGAGGGAAGCTGAGGGTCTATAGATCCTGTTCGTTGACATTTGGATAATTCACACGGATCAATTATGTAGCAAAAAACTAAACCGCAAAAACACAAAATCTTACCAAGCAGAGTTCTGCCTGTTACCTAGCAACCCAAGCTGAGTTCCGCCTGTTACCTAGCAACCCAAGCTGAGTTCCAGCACGCTTGGCCAGCTGGTTTAGGATTAGTTTTTTGTTTTTTTACATTCAATTTATTTTATTTTGATCTATCTCTATTATTGTATTCGTTAATCGGTCTTATCTTTTGACAATATTATTGCTATCTTGTTTTCTTTTGTCTGCTTATGATGTGAAATGTATACAGCTGTTAGAGACAGAAGAACTATGTAAAAGTGTCACTATTTATTATTAAAAATAAATAAAAATAAGTTAAAAAAAGAAAGTTTATTATTATTGGGATGCCCATAAATGTTTAGTATCGTCTCTTATCTGTTTACTATCAAATATTCATGTGGGTTAAAGACAACACCTGCCCACAAATAACTACATTTATTCAATTCTTGAGACTATTTAAATAGTTACAACACCAAATGTACTTTAAAATGCACACAAAGGAAAATTTTAGCCAGAGTATTATTGCACCAATTAACTGCTTCAAGATTCATATTTTTCCAACTGTTAATAGAAACGTTGAAAAGCTTTAACTGCAGGTTTACATAAAGTACAATACTTTGTCTACTTTTTCTTGCTTTACACAGAAAGTGGGGAAACTCTGCTTTTCTCCAGAGCAGAAATCTGAGTCGAGCAAACACACACATCCACTCAGATAATTACAACCGTGAACTCGTCCCCTTCAGAGTGTGTTGACCCTCAGCTTTCTACTCCAGGTCTGCCGGCTTGTTCCTGTTAATAATACAAGCAGTGAACCCTGGACCTCACCTGACTGTGGTATATGGGAACACAGCCAGTGAGAGCGTGTCTCCAAGAGTGTGTGCGCGTTTCCTTTCCCATAATCTGGCTCCCCACGCGAGCCGCAGAGCCCATAAAGCTGTCAGAGAACATGTAGGACACGTCACCTCTGCCAGAGTTTCTCACAGAGCCGCTGCATTATCACTGTGAATGAGCCACTCTGAAAGGTATGCACATAAGCGGGAAAATAAAGCAGATTCAGACAGACAACCTCTACAGATTAGGTCTGCAGTGTGTTACAACCGGAGGCCTGACAGGTTAAGAGTCCTTGTAAGTGTTAAAGTGGACGTATAATGCGAAATTCACTTTCTTGCGTGGTTTTGTGCTTCCATTTGGGTCTCTACTGCTTCTAAACACTTAAAAACACAGATCAACCAGTTTTTTGGTGTCTGGAAAATGAGCAGTTTCAAAAGCTTTTCGAATGTAACGTCACAAACAAGCACGCGATGCTCCTCACCTAGCAACCCTAGCAGAGTTCCGCCCGTTACCTAGCAACCCTAGCAGAGTTCCGCCTGTTACCTAGCAACCCAAGCTGAGTTCCAGCAGGCTTGGCCAGCTGGTTTTACAGCTGTACGCTGCAAAAACACAATATCTTACCAAGTATTTTGATCTAGCTTCTAGTCGAAGTATCTTAGCAAACTTGAAATAAGACAAATCTAACTTAAAAGTAACATATAGAGGCTTGTTTTAAGAAAATAATTCCTTAATATTGTGGAAAAATGACTTGTTCCATTGGCAGATTATTTAAATTATAACAAGACATTTTCCCAGTTAATTTATCTGCCAATAGAAGGAGAGCTTTTTCATCAATATTAAGGAATTATTTACTTAAGCCTCTATATATCTTGCTGAAAAGTTACTTTTAAGTTAGTTTGTATTATTTTAAGTGTAATAAGGTATTTGCACTAGAAACTAGACCAAAAATACTTGGTAAGACTTTGTGTTTTTGCAGTGTACTCACTGTACCATGGCTGCTAGAGCTTACAACTGTTTTCAAACGTGTACGGTTGTGTATTTGTGAATCCTTTTGCAGCCGTTTTCACGTGTGAGTGTAAACGTTGAGTTGGGGGTGTGGCCTACAGCAGCTTACATGGATTTAAAGCGACAGGACGCCCTAAAAAGCTCCAAATAGGCAGAAGGGACCAGACTAAAATCTCATTATCTAAGAATTATTTTGACCAAATAATATAATGAAGATGTCTTGTAAAGCCTATAGAGTGAAGGTCACCCTTAAGAATCAGTGTTTACAATCTGCAGGTTGTGCTTGAGATGTTCTGCTCTTCCACCTGGAAGTCGGTGAGTTTCTCCAGTACAACCCGGCTAACTGGGAGCAGGAGAGGGTTCAGAGATCAAGTGTTGAGCAGCACCGTGTGTGTACATGGGGGGGCTATCGGCCCGCTCCTGGTCTGACAGCAGGAATATGGAAAACAGATGACTCGTGCTTCTAATTTGCAGCCGCAAATTGCAAACAGAGTTTCAGGAATGCAGGAGTTCGTGTGTGAGGAGACGATGGGTGGATTTCCAGCGCTCACACACAGGTCCAGCTGAAACTGACTGACGGGCCGAGCTCGTGTCTCGTTAGGTCTCATAGGGATCAACAGCAGAAAAAAGATGAATATTCAAAGATGAGCTGACTGTTAGAGAGAGGAAGAACTAAAGAGAAAAGTGTCACCAGTTTGGGTCAGAACCGGTTCCAGAACCAGAAGAAGATTTCTAAATGAAACACAATAAAACTGATTTTATTGCTCTTTTATGCTACACTATGGAGACCAGGTCCATCCATCCATCCATCCGTCCGTCCGTCCATCCATCCATCCATCCATGGATGGGAATATGGATGATGGATGGACAGATACATATGTCGGTTATCAACATGGTTCAGGTTGGTACATTAGCATTTTGGCATTAGCTTTTGCTAAATACCATGCTGGTGAAGTACTTTAGCGTTAGCATTTGCTAAAGATCATGCAGGTGTATCGATTTAGCATTAGCTTACACCATGTTGGTGTAACGATCCTTAGCGTGAGCTTTCACTACAAATCATGCTGGTGTTTAGCTTTAGCATTAGCTTCTCCTAAGTATTGTTTGGTGTTGTGCTTTAGTCTTAGTGGAACTAATATTTATCATTAGTGCTTTACGGTTAGCTTCTTAGTTAGCGGTGCCCATTATTGGGTTTAAAAGGAAGGAACAGCATAGCATAAATCACAGAAACAGAAATATCATCTAGATATTGTAGTTTTTCCAGATGCTTATGTTGGAACTCTGCTGTTTGTGTGAACACTTTAAATATGAGACGTTCCCGTTTCCATCACCTCTCTGTCTGTACCCTGGGCCTGGTGGAGATGTTCAGGTCTCCATCAGCACTGACACACATCTGATGCTCCCTTCTATTATTCTAAGCAGCGCGCCGTCACTGACACCTTATCACTGCTAATATTTCTTCACCCTCTTTATTTACAATACAGACTGCACTCCTCCACAGTTAGGCCATTGTTACATGTGGTGCCCTTGAACCCATGTTTTATGTATGACTTGGATTGGGTTTTGCACAACAAAGGTGGCTGACAGCATCAAGTGCACCTCGGGATGTGGAGAAAGATTAAAGCCGATTTGTCAGTGTAAAAAAATCCATAAAATAGTGGGTGATGCTAGGAAATATCACCAGTGATGCACAGTGAGGTCAGTTTATCAGGCAGGAGTGTAGTTAGTGAAGTTCAACAGCTATAGTTGTAAAGTTTGCCTACAAACTGACCTTTTTAGCACCTTAAAGAGCCACGTTCTGTAAAAATTACAATAAAAACCAACAACTGGGAGCCAATGGGAAGCAGCTAGGAAAGCCTGGGAGAAAACATCTCCACCAGCTTTTATTTACAATTCACGGCTGCCCTGTTACTGGGCAGTGTGGAGCTAAAATCAAATTTTCCACTCCAGTTTGGACCAACGAAAACAAACTATAGGTGTGATTGTAGCTTTATTTAAGATAAGAGGAAAATCGAGGGAATAATCAGAGTTTTCCATGGACCATTTGCTTGATTGTGTTACTGTAGCTGGTGGGTTTCTTTTTTTCCTCGATGCAACCAGATCGGAGAGGCTAAAACATGGGAAAATTCTTTAGTCTGGGAGTAAAAGCCAACCAGGAGATCATAATCTGAGGTTGTTTGGTGTGAAACCTGCAGAAAAAGGTCAAGAATGTGTCCGATCACAACCAGCATGGAGCTAAATCCAGTGAGGAGCAGTGATAAGTGCACACACATCTACACAAGTACTCAACGTAAAAGAGAAAATGCAATTTCCAAGAGTGGTTTACTTGATAAACCCTCTGTTAGCGGAGCTCTCTTTACAACATTTGCATCAATTCCTGGAAAAGCATCCGAACGCTGGATCTATTTCCCATGGCGAACGCAACATATCATAGCAAAGAGCAGAAAAAAAGCCCATTAATGTCCGAGTAAATAAAGACCCGTCAAAGTTTTTCCTGTCTTATTTATGCTGAGCTTCTCGCCGGAAACAGAAGCGGTATATTTCACGCAGCCACATGCGATATAAAGCTGAACAAAGGTCAGCGTCATCTGTCTTCACAATGCACTACGCTGAAAGATCTTTTCATTCCAACGTGGACGGACGGCTCGCTCTGCAAAAGGTCCCGACCATAAATAGATTCAGATGTGGACGACAAAAAAGAAGCAAAGTTGAAGTCTGACATTATTTAAAGATGAAACGAGACAGTGATGGGAAACAAGGCAGGAGAAAGACTCTTCATATCCAGCCAACACAGAGATTCACTCATCTGATGTTTCTACAGGTCAGACAGGAAGACGGAGGAAGACTTTAAACGTTTAGAGAACATCTGTAGAAAACTGCAGCAGCAACCAGAAGGTCAGCAAATAATCACAACTACAAAAATATGCATTTAACAAAAAGACAGCATTTTGTAAAATAATAAAAAATAAATAATTTATTACCTGAAAGAAAAATGGAAAAAATTCGGCAAAATCTAGAAAGTAAATAAAGACAAATAAACAAACAAACAAATAAAACCTACCAGGATGTAGAGGAGTAAAATAAAAATAAAACAGCTAAATAAATAAATAGATAAATGTAAGAATTGTGTATAATCTAAATAGGTATATAAAAATATCACATAAAATAACTTATAAATACATGTGGCAAGATGTTAATTGATAAATAATATAAATAATAAAAATGATTTGACAACTTATAAATACAGAAATCATAGCAATAAATAAAACTGTGTAGTGAACAATACTAAGAAAATACAAAAAATAAAAAATAAATACGTTTGCCAAAATCTTCATAGATAAATAAGATAATAAATAAAACCACTTTATAAATATGTAAATATGTCAAAATATGAACAACTTTATATTTATATAAAAACAGATACATTTTTGAAATGCTTAATAAATAAATAAATGTGTCACAATTTTGTAAAATTTATGTAAATAAATAAAGAAAAATAAATAAAGAAATGGCCAAACAGAAGATTTAACTCATTTAAATAGATAGTTAAGTAGATAAATGAGTAAAACTGGGCACAAAATCTGCAAAAAGGAGTAAAACAAATAGACAAATATTGATCAATCATACAAAGAGAGCATTAATCAGAGAAGAGGCTCATGGTAAATCTGGAAGGTAGGAATACCGCGCATGGAAAACTTTCAAATCTTGACAGGAAGATCAATTAGCTGGACTTCTAGATGTCGTTGGATAAAACCTCTAAGAGCGTCGGATGTAGAGCGTCTCTACATCCGACGCTCAATTCAATCGGTTGTTTCCAGGATGTTCCAGTCTCAGTAAGGGCGGGAGGGTAGATGAACCAAACTGACCACATTCCTTTCCTGTGACATAATCTTCAGCTCATTGCCGAAGTCAGAAAGGAAATATGTAGGAGTCTCTGTAGGGTCCGATTGGGTTGTGTCTCGAAACAACCCAGAACCACATAAACTAAAGGCCCGCAAGCCAAAGACTCTTCCTTCCTGGCAGAGTTCACCTACACCAACCACCAGAACACATTCCTGCAGAACAAAACCAGCAGCAATCAACGGCGTACTTGACACTGTGAGAAGAGGTTGGAGATGGGGCGGGGGGTCGGAATACCCGGCTTGGCATGCAGTCCATTTAGCAGCCCATGCAAAGTGTTGACAATATGTCTGTCTGTGGGCTTCATTGTCTGGTAAATGAGGACAGCGAATCACCTGGCGAGGGGAGGAAAAAAGGTCCCGAAGTGGAAGGGCTTTTGTTTGGGAGGAACCTTTCCTCGTCTCCTTCCCAGGAAAGAAAGGTGCTTTTTTCCCCTTTTTTTGTTGTTAAACCCACAGTCATTAGTCTGCGATGAAGAGAAAAAACGTGAGGCCCTTTGCGGGACCTGAACCTTTTCAAATGCGAGCGCGCCTTTTGTTTTTGCAACCCTGTCAAGAACGGTCACCTAATTAGACCTGATATCTCTGGCCAAAGAGATCCCGTTTGTTAATGGCTCTTTACTGAATTTTCTTAATGAGTTTAGATGGCCATTGTGTAGCGGGGAGCTCCTCTAAGACAAGAGCGTTTTCACGCACGCACACACACACACACGCACGCACGCAGAGAGAGAATAAAAACAGAGGAGTGAAATGAGGGAGAAGATTGAGCAAAGATAGAGGCGAGCTGACATGACTGAGGGCTAAATAGGAAAGGTGTAGCGAGAGCTGCGAGCGTTATGGGTGGAATCAAGGCAGGGTCATTAAGGCGCAACAAAAGCGAGTGCTGGCATACCCAGGGGCCTGCTTTCTATCCGGCTGCGCATTGTGTCAGCCCTTGTTGGCAGTGGACACAATGCACAACACCTTGATCACATCGAGCTGCTGACACCGTTTTCTTCAGCAAACTCCAGCGGCTTCGTTGGTGAAGAAATGCCCCCTTTCCTCCCCTCCGATGCCCGACATCACCACCGAGCCCCTCAGCCTCTTTTTTCTCTCTTTTTGTTCATGTCTCAAGGCTGCAGCCTCGCTTTCTTCTCAGCTCTACGGAGAGGGAACAAGCTTGTTAGCTGGCATGGATATTTTGACTGGAGATATACTTTGGCCACTTGCCTATGGAAACAGTGTCAAAGCACAACCTGGCTTAATTGTCACATCGGCAGTCCTGGGAGAGGTCTTTGGTGAGGTCCAGGCCTAATAAATATCAAAAGCTTCTCTCATCTTTCTGCTCCTTCTCCCCCCTTCTCTCAACCCCTTCTTTTATGCCAGTGAGGGAAAAACTTGTAAATTAATCTCAGTGTCAAAACAAGACTTTTTCTCTTCTTCTCTGCCTGAGAATCTCTAGTTATTTTATTTTTTTTTCTGTTTTAGTCCCAGAAGTTTTCATCAAAGGGTAGCGGCTGTCTGAGACCTAGCGTAAAGGCCGTCCGCGCAATTTATAGATTTGATGTTTATAGAGGCTTGCAGTTTGCTCAGTTGATTTAATGAGAGGCTAAAGCTTCTGCAAAAAAATAAAAAATAAATAAAACGCGAAACAAACGGAGCTGGAGGGAGATAAGCTGCATTTGGGGAACTCCAGGGTTAGCTTCTTGTTGTATTGAAAAATGGCGGCGTGAAGTACTGATTCCTGATTAGACACAAGATGAGAGGTGGAACGTCATGACGGCACATGAATTCAAATCATTTCTCATGCTTATCGACAGCAAAACATCTGATGTAACTGATCTGCTTTGATGCTGAGAGGTTAGATGTTCTGCAGCCTCAGCTGATGTTTCTCAAACCTGGTAATGAGTTAAACTTGTAAAAACCTTTAAAAAAAATCTTCATTTATATTCACTTTTGTGACAAAAACAGTTTAAACTGGACTTACATGTAATTACAGTAAGTTTCTTCTGTTGGATTTATAGAATATACACATTTTATATTTTATATTTCCATCAGAAACTTGACTAAAATTAAAATTAGTATTTGTCAGAGGCTTTTGTTATAATTGCTTATTTCTAATATTTGCCATTTAAAGTAATGCAAAACACAATATATATCAGGTTACCAGAAGTTACAGGTTACTTTACTAGAAATGAAAAGTTACTTTACCAGAAGTTACAGGTTATTTAATCAGAACTAGGTTTCTCTTTTTGTGAATGAGATTTTTCAACTGCTCCACTAAACAAATCAATGATACTCAAAAGGAAATATTGTATCCTTCCTTTTATTTTGAAGGCTAAGTTCAATGTTCATTATGCCGACAGTCATAAAACTGGAAGTTTCCATTGATCATACAGCAATGCACTTCAAAAGCTGTCAGCTTGTTTTCTTCAACTTGGCTCCAAGATAAATTCCTTCACATTTCTACAACATGGTGCATTAAGTGATTTTGAGTATGATTATCAGGAGACAATCCGCCCTCCCTCCATTTTTTTTACTGCTTCAGGGTCGGAGTGTCTCGTTAAGCCACGACTGATGCACTCAGACAGTCATCGCCGCTTTGTGAAAATCGGGGAGTTTAGGCTTTTATCTTCCCCCGTCTATTTTAATAAGCACACTTTGTGACAGCTTAGGTTTCCCCAGCATCTTAGGTGAGGCACGGCAGAGGCGGAGACCTCCAATTAAAGAGGGAGGGAGGCATGGAGAGTGACACGGAGGAAGGTGATGAGAGACAAAACCCACCAACAGATGGTAGACGAAAGGAGAAAGACGGGTTGTATCTGCATGGCCTTTCTTCCTATAACCCCACTCCTTGTCTGCGGCCTTGCCTTCGTTAACCGAGTTATGTTGGTTACATTAGCCGCTGGGAATGCTTTATGTACTTGTACCAATTCAATTATTTGTTTCTGCGACTCAGGCATGGCAGGAAGTGCGGAGACAAGCACTCACATAAAGTCTACGTGTTAATTTCCAAGTAATGCAGTGGCTGTGATCGCTTCTGACAGGACAATTGATACCACTGTCAGGAAAGAGACACCCCTAAAGGACGCTTTTTATTTATTTTTTTGCAGTTTTTCTGTCCTAACATGCAGAGCATCACGGTGACACCCTGTTCAGATAAACGTCCTGGAAGCCTTTGATTAATGTAATACAATAAGAGAAATGGGAGGCTAAAAATGCCTGTGCACGTCTTGTTTCTGAATATTCGCCTCAACAAATGAGATGGTGTCTGTCTGCCTCCCCATGCCCCTCTGTCGAGGACCTCTCAATCGTTTCCCCTGTCATTAATCAATAAACATGACAGTGACAAACACTCCAAGGTCCCCATCTTCCCTTTTTTCTCCTGGCTTTATTGCTTTATGGCTCCTCATTGTCAGGCTTGCCTACACATGTATTTCCATGTCATCTTTTGGATGTGTCAAGAAGATGACAAAGGGAAAAGTGGCGGAGTGAGTGAGGGGGGCTGGCGGTTCATTTATGTCAGTCTTAAACCCAGACAGTATTCATAAATTCATAGGTTTGGTTGAAGACACTTTCTCCAAATGCCATAAAAATCATTATAATACAAATTTATCTCAAAATAATGAGTTACTAACTCAAAATCATCTCCTGGCATCTCAACATTATGAGTAATAAAGTGTTAATTATGTGATACAATATGAAAAAATCCCTCAGTGTTGCTATTACAGCAGGAGTATTGGCTAATTAAAGTAGCATAAATATGACCAACAAACATAGAACAAGAACAAAACATATAATAGTCTCATTATTATGGGATGTTAAATTCTGATGATATTTCTACCCAGCATCATAAAATTAAGTCAGAATATCACAATCATAGCTCACATTGTGTCTCATAACTATGAAATAATACAATTATGTATTAATTATAAACAAGTACTCAGTCATTATGAGACATCATGCTGTATTTATGATACAGGATGTTCCACCAATCAACTACGACTTAGCATGTAATAACAATGGCTTTGCACCTAATTATGACTAATTATTATTATTATTTTTTTTACAAATGTGGTATTTTAATGTTAAAACTTAAAATCCAATAGTTGATTGTAATTAGTTTGTTTCTCATTTGATACAAATCATCACATAAAGAGAAATAATGTCATGTTTTTAATAAAAAAGCTTCATTTGTAGCTGAGCCTCATAGTTCTTACTGTAACTATATCATTACTATAGTTACTATACAAAATATCATTTATTATACTTTGTATCATATTTACTGTCATTTATATGATACATTGTATCATACTTTATATCATATATGATATGATATATTGTACTTTGTATCATTTATAATACAAAGTTGCTATTTTGACGACATAACTTACTTACATTTAACAAATTTTCCATAACAGTTAGATAGTTGTAACTTATATTTATGATCTAATATCTCCTAATTTATAGTTATGTATTAATTATGAAATCTATTTGTTGTTGTATTATCTCATAATGATCAGAATCTCTTAATCTTAATCTTAGTCAGCTGTCATTTAGCTGCTGGTGCCCAGGAATTTCACCTCTAAAGGAAATGAAAGTTTTTGCAAACCCTTCGTTTTGCTTTAACACCAAATAAAACCTGCAGCCTGCAAATCTAATCAAACTGATCAGTTTTCACTTTGCTTTGGTTTCTGACAAGTAGAAAAATAAAAAATAAAAGAACGAGGACAAGTCGCAGATCACAGGTTGAGACACCTGACTTCCCTCCAAACAAATCCTGTTAATTATTGCATATTACCTGTTAGCAACTGGGACAAAGTTACAGATTAGTTACCTTTTTTTGGGCGTGTGAGGCCAGGTGGAACATACCTGAGCTCTTGTTGGAGGGAAGAAGTTATCTATTAGTGCAGGGTCTGTGTTTTGAGGGGTAAAAATCCAGGTGAAGATGTTAAACTACCTTGTTTTTACAGTACAGGTTCAGGGAGCAGCCAGGTGATTTAGTGAGAGAACATCCACAGATTAGTCATTTTTAGATGGATGGAAAAACGAAACACGAAGGTGAAAGACCAAACTCCACTGAAGAACCAGAACTTTAAATAAGCTGAAACTGAAATAACACGGAGCAGGTAGAAATGGCTTCTATAGAAACCAATCTGAGTGTGAAGAAGAGATTAATGATGAGTTAAGAATATTAATCTGATTTATGTGGTTTGGATACAGCTTAGCTTTTATTTAAATTAAAATTTTGGGATATAAAGGTTAATCAAAATGAGGGGTGAATGTTTGCATGCTAACATTAGCATGCCAATTAGCATGCTAATGTTAGCATGCTAGTTTATAGATTAGAAACCAAGACCCCAGTTAAAAATGGCACATTTGTTCAATATCTTATATTACATAACTGAGAAATTATGGATAAATGAGTTAAACACAATTAGGGTTGAATGTTAGCATGCTAATATTAGCATGCTAATGTTACAATGCTAGTTTATGGATTAGTTAAAATTGGCATATTTTATATTAAACAAAAAGATGAAACAGTATATCCTAATCTTTTTGCTGTTACTCTCCTGAATCTATTTCACATATATAATGTAAATTATACTTCAGATTGAATTGATTCAGATCCTGTAAAACAAATAAAACGCCTGCTGAATTTTCCCCTCATCAGTTAAATAAAACAAGACATCCTGATACACTCCTTCACTATCCCTGACACCTTTGCTTAATCCACTTACAATATTTGAGCTGCTACACAAACAAATTGATATCATCAATTGTGATGTTGGCAAATACCACAGCCAATCTGCTCATGAATGTTTATCTCCTCTAACACTCACCCACCTGCTAAGAGGTGCCACGCTTTAATGAAATTGTTTGGACTACCAGCGCCCGTTGCTAAGGAACTGTGTTCCTCCTTGGTTCTGATTTTTTTTCTTTCGCCTGCAGATTTCTGTCATCAAATGATGATTAGAGACGAGCACACCTCAAGGTGCTCGAGCCACTGAAGGGTGTATTCAGAGCAAGATTGGCAAACAGCTTCAGGCTGAAAAATGAGCCTTTGTGTGTTAAAGCCTTTTTCCTGGCGTCTGCTCCGTTTGTGGCCTTAATGCGATTGGCGTTGGTCCATGTTTACATTTTAAAGGTAGGATGTCCAGAAATCCGGCGGCTTGAGGAATTACACGGCTCTGAGAAGGTGTGGGTACAAACCTGTTTCCTCTACAACGTCTCTCGCCCGCGATTAGGGATTGTCACAGTCAACTTTCGATGCTGCCCCTTTCATCCCCGTTTGATGTCTGATTCTTTCCCCTCTCGTATTTTTCAGCTCTCAGACATAGGTGACATGAAAAGAGTCTAAGATCAGGTGTTTCATGAATATGTTTACACCAAGAAGAAATGCTTCCTCTCTTTTCTGCTGGAGGGCCGATGTTTGACTTGATTTGCGCTACTTCACGCTGTAAGCACAGACACCTTGCTTGGGCTTCAGGAGTATCTGCATCTGTTTCTCATCAAAATTCATGAAGGTGATGCTTCATACTTCCTGAAATGATTGAGTGATGTGCGAGAAAGAAGTAAAACCACTTTGGGTAGTTTTGACTCTCTGAGACTGAAGGAGGTGCAGAAAAAGTACATTTTAACCAACATACATGTATTAAAGCAAGCTGATTTAAGAATTCAAGAATATTAATTTTGCTCATTAACTAAGCCTCTAAAACCAGCAGGAATCTCCTGGTTGGTATTCAGATTGGTTAATTCCCCATTTCCAAATCCTTCTTTTATCCAAAGTCCACAAGTTTTCTGATGAATGAAGGTAACAACGTTGGGATCTCCATTCTAGAACTTTTATTTTGGTTTGGCCTTTTACTTTCATCAATCTTCTTTGCCATCTTGCAATATCTCTTGTGTCAGCTCAGGTTTAGTTTCTTTCTGTTTAGTTTTCTTTGCTCTAACCCCAGTAATGAGCTTTTTTTGTGTCATTTCCATCCTCTCTGGTTATATTATTCTCAATTGGCTCCTTCTGTTGCATTCCAGTCTGACAGCAGATTTCACTCTCTCCGTCTTACCAAACATGTTGGGTATTTTTGTCCTGTTTAGTTTCAATTCAACTATTAAAGTGAAGTTTCAGCCTCAGTGTGACGCTTCCACTACCGTTCTACAATCTAACATTCACTCCTCCAAACATGATTGTTGTTTTAGTGGCTCAATCTTTGCTTCATCTGACTTGACCATCCGAATGTTGCAGCAAAAATCAAGACTCATCAGATCAGACAGCGTCTGGCATCAGCAAGGCCAGAGGTCAGTACCGCTCACTGGATATTTTCTCTTTTTCGGACCATTCTCTGTAAGGTGGCTGTGCACAAAAATTCCAGTCGATCAGCAGTTTCTGAAATACTCAGACCAACAACCATGCCACGTTCCTTTCAGTTTTGTTTCCAAGCAGTTGTGCAGTTGGTCCAGAAAGTGTTATTGAAATTTAATCAATAAAAAAAAATCTCTTTACACGAAAAACCTAAGAATAGGTCAGCTAGGTTTACGTCTGTCTTTCTGCAAAAGGAAGCAGCTTCTTAAAGCTGTTTTACTTCATCAATGTCAATAAATGTTAAACAAGAAGAAAGGCTAAACGAATCATGTTCAAAACTTCATTCTTTGTTTATTTTAACACGAGTATCTCAGTTTTTTTTGCCAAACTAAGCCTCCCCCTCAGGAGCTGTCAACTGGCAGTAAGTCAAAAGCTTCTCCACAGAGCTGCTACACCCTTCTGCAGTCTCTTTACCCCCACTTTGTGACTGTAGGTGAGCATCTGGACAATGGCATACGGTTATCAGAGCCTCTCCACAGGCCCTCTGCGTGGGATTCAATCAGGCGGAGGCAGGAGGGCCTGTGGATTGTATAGATCCAGAGGGTCGATCCATAGGGGTGCTCAGCCTCTGAAACTTCGCTCCCTTCTCTCCCCCTCCGTAAAGGTGGAGCCACGGCTCCATTCACCGCATGTTTAGATCAATTGCATCCCTGTTAATGGAAAATAATTGAAGTTCCCCTCGAACCTGCTGGTGCCACGACAAAGAGGCGACCTGTGAGGGATGTTTTTAATTCAGAACGCCGCACTAACCGGGTGAGCCGGACTCAAATTGACGTCTGCGTTCTCAGAGTTTTTTCTTTCTTCAGGCATCCTCGTGATAATTACTAATGCTGTGGAACAGACGGGGAGAGAGAAAGCTTTCTATAGAAAGAAAGATGGCAGACACATCAAGAGTCACGGCAAAATGGTTCCTCCTTGCATGCATTAATGACCGTATCAACTGAAAAGCATCTAAAGTGCTTTGAAAGTAGGTACGCACACATCCGCGGCTCGGACTTGGACTCACTTCATCTTGTGATCTCCATCTCTAATGTAAACTTGCTGAGGGAGGGGAAAGATGTTAACTGTGAAAAATAAACGTCATCATTGGCCTCTTCTTTCAGATGGTTTCCTCAGATAATAAAAAAAAAATCTACGGTCCAACTGGGCAACTCGAATCAATCGGCACAATTAGAGCCCGCGAGCCATTACACAGCGCACACATCTTCCCATTTGTTCCACTCGATGCTCTCTGCTCGCTTTGTGCACAGATAGGCTGCTGGTGAAAAGCCAGAGTGGAAGTGGGGTCTTAAGAGACTCTTCTTTGTGATCAGGGTAAATATAACTCAAGGTAAATGAACACGTTAAGCACGGAGGAGGGTCCCAACCTGAGGGCTGGGGTCTGAAACAGGGCCTCCACATGTCAAGGTGTTTTTAAACATTATTTTATCAATCAAATCAACAGTTTTATCTGTATTATGCCAAATTAAAGGTGACAATATGCTAAATACTATTTAATTTCAAGAAGTTCTCATCGACTGCAGGAACAGCTATTTATTAATATTTTAACAATCTTTTAATATGTAGTTTTACCGACTCATCCGACACAAACGGATCTTTAGTCCTTCCAGACCAAACGTGTCAGCGAAGACACAGCCACATTTGCAGTACCGTAACTCCGTGACACTTTGCGCCATCTGAAAAATCCCAGCAGTTTCTGAAAGGGGAGACGTTGCGCTTTGCAGACAATATCGGGTTATTACGGTAATTTCACTCCAGCCGTAGCAGGGAGGATGTTTTTACTCTTTTAACAGACGGTTAATTGTAAATAACTGTTAGATATTGAAGGTTCCAGTTGTTGGAGAAATGGGCCAATATATTTATTCACAGGACATTTTAAGAACTGTGTACAGTTAAAATAAGTAAAAATATCCAGGCAGAGATTTGAAACTTGGGTCAAAAAGGGTTAAAGACAATCTTGATATTGATGTGGGTTTGACTAAAAACATGGCTGCTTAGTTACTTTTGAAACATCATAAATGAAACATTAATCAATAAAAATGTAATGTTTTAATTGTGTTTTATGACTTTTTGTGTTTTTATGATGTAAAGTATCTTGAAATGTGCTTCACAAATAAACTTGACTTAATTTTTTTTGGTAAAAGATGAAATGATAAAGCAATCTGTGGCTTTTCTGAGTAAGAAATTGAATGATGGATTCAGCATAAATACAAACAGGAATGAAGTTAAATCTTTTCCAGACATTATAGGAACTCCGTGAAATAATATTGGTTAAATTAAGCTCCATCGTTTTCCATCAGGGTTTTTTTAAATCTAAGTTTGAATCAATCTTTTGGGTCAATTATCCAAGCAGAAATCTTGATCTGGCAGATGATCTGAACAGGCTCCGTGGTGAGATTGCCTACAGTTACCTCATCCACCATGTGTTCGTTCAGATCTGCGCTAGGTATGGAGGAAGGAAGCAGGGAGAGGAAAGGAGCGTCTCCTGGGAATGATGAAACAGAGCGCTCATGCAGTGAAGGGGTGAGTGTCTCTTCTGAAAGTAAACCAGGCAGACTAAGCGCTTCTATCCGGCCCGGGTCATCCGTAATGGGTTTGATTGCAATGTGATAAAACCCGCCTGGTGACATGTCAGTAATGAAACGAGACCTAAAAGGATCGATGCACTAGCTAATATTTCTTTATCACCTCATCAGGTGTTATAGAGAGTTTGGATTCTGGTAAATCAATAAAAATAGAAGAAACATGAAAACTCAAACGTTTTAGACCAATTTTGTTAGATTTGAAGAGGGCGGGGGGCCAACTTCACTCATATTAACTCTTTATTTAATTCAAAGTGAAAATAACTTAAACTTAAACATACAAATAGGGACCAACAATAATCTAAGATAGAGAAGGTGTTATTTGTCTACTAGCAACACATTAAAGTTAAAATAAACAGTCTGTATATCTAACAAAAAATAATTAAGCCTAAAAAACAAATGTTTCTCTCTTCTTTTGATAAAACAGCCCAAAAATAATTCAGTAAACTCAATAAAAAAGGCCTTTTCTTCACAGCATCACCTCTGTAGGTATGTGTTATTGAGCGACGATTGTCTGCCTTGCATCCTCTTTGGGAAAATGTGAGACAATTATGTCATTTGTGTAATTATACCAGCGTGTGAGTGGTGAAATCCCAGCATGCAGCTGGCAGGATGGGAACGGTTCAGGAAGTGGCAGGAAGAGGAACCATGTAGGTAACAATGTGAACATCTGAGTTAATCCTAAGGTTTGGTGTTTGTGTTTCTGGGATGTTTGGGGCACAGGTGAGGCCTCGCCCATGGGCAGGTGAGAGGTCACGAAGCTCAGCTCTGAGAGGCTAATAATTAATGATCAAATTTTAGCAGCGCTGCTGCCAGGCTCCAGTGATGCCATTAGTCCAGCTCAGTGAAGCTGGGCCCTTTTTGCTCAGGACCTGCTGCAGCTGTCACCGTACTTGCTTAATTATCCCATCTCCCCCAGCCTCACCCGTCCCTCACCCCTCCAGCCTGAGGCCACGGTGAGGCGGCTGCCCACAACCCCTTTGTCGCCCCTTTGCCCCCGTCGCCTCCCTTCCTTACTTTCCTGGGGTCGGCAACAGAGCTTAGGGCGAAAAACAAAGAGGTTAAAGTGGGTGAACGAGCTTCTTCTCTGGATCTTCTGTTACTCATCACAGCGACAAATGATCTCAAGGCTCATGTTAATTTGTCAAATGAAGGGTTTATACACTTTATACTGGCACAGAATGAAAATGCTTTCATGCATCGGTAACATCATGGAGCGTCGCTACACATGGGTTAGCATTAACCCAAGTGTAGAAACATTTGGTTTTAATTCTCAAAAATATAAAAATATTAGAAAACGTGTACTGAATAAATGAGAATATTCAACAACTAAAGCAAACTATAGCAACTGCAAATAAAACGGCCAAAGCTAACACCAAATCTACAACTACATAAGCTAAAGCTATAAAAGCTAATGCTAAAGCTGCACGCTGATGTAAAGCTACAATAGTTAACACAAAGGTAAAGCTAAAGTTTTAGCTACAGTATAGTAGCCACTCTTACAATAACTGATGCTACAACAGCTATGAAAGAGCTAATGCTAAGCCAAAAATGCTAAAGAACTACTGTAAACACAGCAGCAGGTGAAGCTAACAATTACAACAACCTAAACTTTATTTACAGCAGCTACAACTTCAGCTCCATCAGATAAAGCTAAACCTACAACAGCTACATTGCTGAAATAGCTTGAGCTAACAACAAAAACCATAGCAGCTAAAGCTAACAATAGCAACAACAGCCACAGCTAAAGAGTGGATATTAGCATATAGTAAAAAAAAACACATTTATAGGTTGAAAAATAGGATTTTATTTTAATATATATATATATTTTTTTTACAAAAATTGCACAGTTTCTTTTTTTTTTAATTAAACAGAAAATTATTTTGCTCAATTTTGCATCTTTGTTTAAATCTTACTTGGGAATAACAGTTGTGCCTTTAGCATGTTTTTTTATTTACAGTTGAGTTTTTATTCTTTTTCCATGATATTCAAGCAACTTTTGTAAAGCTTGCTTTTAAAAAAGTAAGTCCTATTTTTTAAAAATTAATTTATGGAATAATATGTGTATTATTTCAAATGAGAACATAATTTAAAATGCGTACAGAATATGAAAATTAGAATTTAGAGCATGTATCAAATTTTAAAATATTATTCTTCCATTTCTGTGCTTCGTTTTGTCTTATTAATTTCTTAAAGTTTTGTCACGCTCACTATTCTTTAACTGGCTCCACTGTAGCTGCTCTCTGGTAAATGTCTCCTCAAAAGCGACTTTATGACTTGTTTGATTTTGTTCTTTGCACTCTTTATGCAGGCTTTCATTTGTTCTAAAAAGGTAAGATTTACTGTTTCTTTAAATAAACGGGTAGGAAAGCTGAAAAAGAACATGAACCCATCGGATGTCTGCATTGATGAAATAAAATTTGAAAGGATTTTACAACCTGCCTGTCGGCTAGCGCTCTCCTCCATGTAATATTTACCAGTGTCGGATATCTCAACCTGTCTGCGCTGCAAGGTAAGTTAAGTTTACCTGCTTGTCTCAGCACAGGAGACACTCAAGGAGCGTGCTCTCACGCTAACAAATATCTTTTAATATTTCATCCAGGCTGGGCGATATGTTTAGAGACCTCTCTGCTCTTCCAAGCTGTTCTGAGGGAAGAGGAAGGGGTTCATATCCACTCTCACTTTGCCAGAGGATTATTTCCGTACCTGTTCAAACACGCTCAGCTGAATTATTCATCCCGCTGAGCCCCTGCTCTGTGCACTTGTTCTGCAAGTATTAAACATCTCACCCATGCTTTTACCTCTCCACGGTAGAAGTGCACCTTAGCAGACGAACAGGCGAGCAGGAGGTTCTGTTTTCTTTTTCTTTTTTTTTTGGCCTTGGAGGAAAGAAAACAAGTTTGCCTGCGGCAGAACAAGCGCGGCGCTCGCTGGTTAACCTGAGCTCTGAGCTGAGGGCTGTGATTGTGTGTGAATTATAGATAAACTCTCAGAGTGGATCAGGGGAAGGTCTACATGTTGCTCTATCAGCGTGAAGGAGCTGCACACCTTCCTATGCGTCCGAGTAGAAAGTTTCAGGTGAGTCTGTTTTCTCTGAAGCCTTCAAAACAGAAACTAATACATTTATAATGTGTAATACAAAGTAACGTGCTAAAGTATTCACTTTTTTGTCTAATTTCAAGTGTGCTACTTTAAACCTTCCAGACTGAACATGTTGCCGATGATCCAGCCAGATTTGCAGTACCTTGACATTTTGCGCTATCTGAAAAACTCGAGTTATTACGGTAATTTCAATCCCGCCGTCGCAGGAAGCATGTTTTTCTTTGGTTTAATCTGATGAAACACTAGAAAATAACTTGCTAGATATTGAAAGTTTTAGTTATTATGGAGAAATGGGAAAATATATATTTACACATTTAAAGAACTTTGTACAATTGAAATAAGTTAAAATATCCAGGCAGAGATTTAGAAACTTAAATCTCAAAGGGTTATTAAAGGTAATTTTTCCAAGCAAGATATAGATCAATTTTTATAAATTATTGCTTATATGTGTATTGTTTATATTTAACAGCTTGACAGTTAATAAGAAATTTCCCCTTAGGGATCAATAAAGTATATTTTGTCTATCTGTTTTTTAATATTGATAAAAAACAAAGTATTATTTCTACAAGCAGATTTTTACGGTAAAAGAAATGAAGTTTCGCTTTGATATACTGCAAAAACACAAAGTCTTACCAAGCATTTTTAAATAACACAAAACAAACTTACAAGTAACATTTTATCAAGTATTAGAAGTTTGATTTAAGTCAATAATTCCTTAATATTGATGAAAAAGTGGCAGATTATTTCACTTATAGCTAACACTTCTTTTTAATCAATATTAAGGAGTTATTGACTTAGAACAAGCTCCTTTTATACTAATAAAAAATCATTAGTAAGTTAGATTTGTTTTATTTCAAGTGAACTGAGATATTTGCACTAGAAACTAAATAAAAATATTTGGTAAGATTTGGTGTTTTTGTATCATTTCTGAAAGATTTCTAATAATTTAAGACTCACCTTTTCAGGATCTTGGTATATTTTCCCTCCACACGTTTCTGCTTGCTGGTGTTTTTCACTGGACCTCTGGTTTCGCTCTAATTAAAAAAAGAGAAGTGATTCTTTAATGACTATGGTGTAGGCCTCTTCAATTTGATGTAATCACATAAGAGAGTGTCTCGAGATGAAAGATTATAAAAGGAGCTGTGTGCGATTATTATTATCAAATACCCTCAATCTTCACTTATCAAGACGAACGCCTGATAATTTAATACAAAAAAGAAGCAAGTTTTACACTTTGTCCTTTTTGATTGAGATAATTGAAACATCCACTCTTGTGATAACTTGAGAGGAAAACCTCAGATTTATGAGTTTAACTTTAAAAATGTTTGGAAAAGGTTGATTGGGAGAATAGATAACCTTTATATTGGAACACCTGCAGCTGTTAGCACAAAGAAAACTTACAAAACCAACCAAATAATCAAAGTATATCATGTAAAATTAAAAGTTTCTGCTCCAATAATCGCCTCTCAGTCTCAGTAAAACGTTAAACCTCACATGAAAGCCATGTCCATTGATTTGTGGGCACTGCTTTGTGAACGTCAATGAAAATAACTACAAAGGAGTAACGAGTCATCAATGCAATGTATGAAATGCTCATAAAAGGACAGATTTACCAGGAAATAGAGTCTGCTTTGTAATAAGAAGCGGCTGAATGGTGGAACGAAGTGATAAAAAGTGATACGAAAGATCAAAGTTTCAATACGGTTCCGGCTCCGACCACGCTCGACGCATTTAAGGTCTTCAAAGTGAGCGCTGGAAAAATATTCAGTCATTTGCAATAAATAATAATCAGAAATGAGCACATGATGTCTCTTTTATAGCAGACATTTGGGACCCAAGTGGATCACCATCCTGGTGAGTCCAATCCGTACCCAACAAGCCAGAGAAAATGGCGCTGAAGGTGATCAACTGGCTCCCTGTAGGAATGCTTTTCAAACCGTTTCCAGTCCCATTCTGTCTCTAATCTGCTCTTACATTTCTTGAGATTAGATTAGGGCTGTAATGATTCGAGAATCTCCATTCTTAAAATTCCTCAAGGAAAATTACCTGCCGCAAAGCTTCGTTAAATTATGTTTTACTGTGATTATTTATGTTGCGCAACGCTCTCCCTTCCACCTGTTGACAGAAGCTAAGTGTTAGCAAATCCAGTCGTTCACATGGACAGAAAAGCTACAAATGGCTGGACAAAGTCAGGGTTCATCTATTAAAGTGACTGAAGATGAATACATGAACTAGAAACTGGAGTATATATATTTTGAGAAGTGTCTTAAGAGCCTAAATTGAATATTTTTTCAATATTTTTCATGCTGTCAAACAGATTTGAGTCCATTAATGATGCGTTACCGTGGCAACAATGTGTTTTTATTTGATTAGCATCTCGAAAGCTCAGATAATAACTGAACTATGACCCCAAATCCCAAAGAAGTTTAAAATGAGCTTTTCTGGAGGCAGAGAGTAAAGGAGGACGTTCAAACCATTCATTATCCCCTACTCCAACATCCTCCGTCAGCTTTTCTAACCAGGAAGGCGGCAAAAAGCGAGTGAGGTGGATTAGCAGTTGTTGCCAAAAACTGATGGAGTTATCCAGGACATTTTATTGTAAAATAATATAAATACTGCCTGGATATTGAGCTGTTATCTTAGATACATTAACATCTTTGAGAGATTGCATTCAAAACAGAAGAAGTTGAACATTTTTTTACGGCGTTGTACGTCCTTCTACTCTTAAACTCGTCACCTTTTTCTCATGAAAAACAATCAATGTGTGTTTTTTCCACAAGTCGTTATTGAGTCATTAGCTTGATTTCTCCCTCTGATCAGTGAACCGGCGGTCACTGGAAAAACAACGGAGTCATTAAGTAGCCATCAGGCTTCAAAGGTGCAGCCATGTTGTTCAAGTCTATTCATTTCTACATCCACAATGCAGATAAATGATGAGCTAAAGACGCAAATGTCCAATTACTGGTCCAATCAGAGTCCTGTATATTTATAGGTACCCCTAGTAAAATATCTAAAGTCTTTAAATCAGATAAACCTTCTACTGCAGAACCAAAATTGTAAATTTGAGAACCACTGGAAGAAAAACAGATACTTCCTTCAAAATAAATGTGAGTAAAGCTTTATTTTAATGTAAACTTTGCTTTTCAAGCTGCTCAGACATTCAGTCAGTAATCTGTTTGGTCCCGTCGTCCAGGGATAATATGATAATCCTCAAAATGGGAAAGACAAGAAGAACAGTAGTAGAGAACGAAACTTTTCCCTTAAACCATCAAAACCAAACGCCACTGATGTTTCACTGTGAATACTTAGCATGAATATTTAGAAAAAGAAGAGTAAGGTAAAGGAACTGTGATGCTGTGGGATATGTTAGTCAAATGAAGCATAATTTATCCAAACATTCCTGCTGGTTCAACAGAATGTGATGAATTGTAGGTTAACAATTGAAAAGTAATTTACTGAACACTTAATTTCATTTCTGATTTAAAAATCAATAATAAAGATTATAATGTTGAAGACTTCTAACATGAACAGACTATCTCTAATTTGTCCTGAAAACCAGAGTCCTTATTTGTTGCCAGTGGTTGGAGAAAGTCAAATTAGAAAAGGAATAACATTAAATTATTATGAGTTTTGGTCTTTAATGGCAGTGAGAGTCTCGGGGATGTTGGTGGAGATCAATCCTATCAAAGCTTCTGCACTCCAGCACCAACTGAACAGAACATTTCCCCGTTCTCCAGCTGCACAGAAGCAGCAAGGAGGTTTCTTCTGCTTCTCCCTCCACGCACCCGGGGCAGCTTTCTGCATCAGAAGAATTCCTGGCAAATTAATGCACTACCTCTTGGGCTAATTAAATTAGAGGGGATCAAAACTACAGAGCGGCTTTTGTGGTGGACACAATGTTGTGCTTCATGCGTTCTTTGCTCTGGGGGGAATTTCTGCCATTTAGCCTTCTCTCTGCCTGCAGCCCCATGCTGGACTCGCTCTAACACAGTCAAGTTTCTCTAATTTGCTTGAATGAGAAAGAATTATTAACTGATAATAAGAAGCCAAGAGAGAGGGGAGGGATGGGGGAGTTAGAGAGCATTGCAAAAGCTGCAGGCAAGGATGAGTAGGGAGAAGGGTGAACTCAGCGGCACCTGAAGCTCATGTGATTTTTATATTATTAATTCCTCCCCAAAACGAGGCATTCAGGAGTAAAATTGCTGTGCAAATGACAAAAACGATTATGGTTGTAATTCCTCTTCTTTGTGAGAATGTGTGCAGCTTTGTCGCAGCTCTAACTGGATCAGGCTGCTAACAAGCTACCGCTAACAACGTGGCATTAGCCATGACCTCTGCAATGCATGATGGGTCTTTTAAAGGTTATTCCACTTCGTAGAGGGACGCAGATATCACTCATAGTATTTAAGCTAAACTATTAAACGATTAGTAGCACATTGTTACAATAATTCAAACAAAAATACCACAAAATAAAACCCAATCCAGTATTCACCCAATTAGAAACTAATTGACTAACAGCAAACAGGTAAAGTTATGGACGGCTACCCAAAAAGAAGAAGACAACAGGAAGTGGCTGCTAGCAGGACCGAAACATACAAGCGCCACAAAGTTAGCCACAGAAATGTTAGCCACAGAAATGTTAGCATAGGGAGCAACATATTTATGAAATTCTGCCCCAGAAAAAATCTCATCAGTTCTACCCGGTCTTTGACGACAATGATCAAAATTTACCACAAAAACATTAACCATTGCTTGCACTAACTAAGCATGCTAGTGCAGAAATTAGCATGCTAATCTTACTATTAGCATCATTATGCTAACCTAAATATGCATTTTTGGTTAACGTTGCACTTCTGATAGTTTGTATCCCATTAAAAACAAAGTATTCTGTAAAACTGCTCATGAATAGGAACCAAATGCAAAGAAGTGGATTGTTGCAGCCTTGAGCTGCAAAAGCTAGTTAGCATGGTTGCTAAAAACAACAATTAGCAAGTTTTACAGGTCAGAAATCAGCTTTACCCAATGTAAAATGTAACAAACGTTATTTGTTGTCTTGACTGAGAAATGTAAAAAATGATTGAGGAAATTCACTGAAAGTCTTTGTTAAGGTTTAGCGACTTGGTTCGTAGTTCCTTTTTTGCCTAAACCATAAATACGGAAAATAGACGTCAAATAAACAAAATCAGGAGGACTTTAATGATGAAAATTGCAAAACTGTGGTTACTGTTGATGTTTAAGGAACAAAAAACTAGTTGACAACCACAACAAGAAATGGTTTTAAATATGCCTGCCCACACTGCGGTGGTTGGCACCCTTTTCTCCTCTCCACCCAATCCGTTTTCTGAGATAGTCACACATTATGACCAATTTCAGGCAGAATTAATCAATTGTAAAAAGTGGCCTGGCTGAGAGGAAAGAAAAGGAGCTGCTTTGGATCAGCAACAGAAGCCCAAAGTGTGCTTTGCATGCCTTGAGGAAATCTCTCGGAAGTCAAAGGAAGTAGCTCCCCCTCCTCTCCCTCCCTCTACCTCCCACAACACGTCTCAGTCCATTTTGGCAGCGCAAATATGAACAGATTAGGAATTAATGCAGGTATCAAAGCCTGCTTACCTTTAGATGAAGGTGGCGGTTCCCTACTGAGCCGCTGATAAATAAGGAATTTGCATTTTCTGTTTGATCCTGCCAATTACAAAGTGACTGCTGCAATCCTCTGCAACGCGTCGGGAAGGTAAATCTTTCAGGTTGAAACAACTGCTGCTCATTTCCATCAGAAGTGGTGATTATTACAATGACAGCTTCTTTTTCAGCCACACACCCACCAGACGAGGGTTTTCTTTCTAGTTATCCGGTGTCTGTTTCACTCTAAGAGGAGCACGTCTCTTCTCAGAAGAGATGGACAATGATGCTGCAGTGGATCAGAGTCTGGTTGAAGTGATCCTTCAGCTGGAGGACACTCAGAGCCATCAGGCTCATGACCTTCCAGCTCACACCGTGTCTGTGCTCTTCAGGTTTTCTCAAAGAGCTTTCTGGACTTGGATTGGAAACCTTCCCACATTTTTTTTCACATTTTTGAAAAGTGTATCCTAATGATTAACTGCAAACAAATTAGAAGTCATGTCCAAACAACAGTGACAAGAAAAAAGCCAGTATTCAACTCCCAAATGACTGAAACTCTTTGCTAACATGCTAAACATTCTCCCAATGATCAAACACGGTGGTGGCAACATCATGCTGTGGCAAAGTTTCACCTGCCTTGTTTGGGAACTCCTTTGCTTTTTGCAGATAATCTGGTCCTGCTCACATCTTTAGGTCAATTCAAAAATACTTTCTCTCAAAAGGAAATCAAATGTCATAATCTGAGACAACAGAGAGATGCTGGAGTAGGGGATACAATCATCGCCCGTTATGATCAATGTAACAGATGGTTGGATCTTTCTCCTTCTGTCCTCTGGGACTTAGGATCACAGTTACAGTATTATTTGAGCTTTTGAGATGCTAATCACCATTTTCTAAAATATAACATTGGTGCCGTCGTTAAGTATCACAGCAGCTGTACAAAAGTAAAATAACATCCAAAATCAGTGGGAATTATTCTCCAAAAGTGAAACGCTTCAGTCAAGAAAAGGTAACAGAGCTGGATTGATGCATCCTGGCCTCCACGGCGCCGCTCTTGTCTCTCATGGCAAAGAACAAGCGGAGGCTGTAAAGAGTAACAACTCAAGACGTAAATGAACTTATTTTGGGTCTTTGCTAGTGAGGGTCTTCATTGTCCTTCCAGCAGGCCAGGACCCTAAACATACAGCCAGAGCTACAGTGGATGGTTTGGATCAAGCGATTAGGTCCATCACACCTAAATTTGATTGATAATCTGCTGCAAGACTGGACAATAATGTCCACAGATGCTTTCTGTCCGATCTGACTGACCTTGAGCTACTTTGCAAAGAGGAATGGGAAAAACGATCAGCCTATAGAGGGTCAAAGCTGGTAAAAAAGTTAGAAGTTGTAACCTGAAGGAGTCTGAATCCTTGCACAGGGCACCGTAACCGATCTTGATGCTTCCTCCTTCCTACGGACAAACAGTGACGTTGTAAGCAACCAGCTGTCTAAATTGCAACTTGCTCTCTAATCCAGAGAGAATTAGGGCCCTTCCTGTGTACAAGGCCCTCTCCCGGTCAGGGCCCCTGTCCTGTTTAGATTTGTGAGCTTGATAAACCTCGACGGCCAACAGGTCTGTTATGAGTGGGAAATGGCAAAGCAATGAAGAGGGGAGGCGGAGGGGACTGGTCCACATTTTCTCATAGCCAAAGTCAACCGGGGATAATACCTCGATCCTAATGGGGCTCAGTGTGGGCATTATCACTCCACCAATGTTTCCCCCCTAGACTTCCTCTTTGTTCATGTGGAAGTGAGTTAATCCAGACTCCCACCGCCGAGCCCTGTCACTGTACCCAACGGTTCTGGTTGGGTTTCAGGTAGATGTTCAAGGTCAATCTCAATAGAGGAGAGAGATTCTCAGTGGCTCAGATTAAATAATCCTTGTGAGTACAAAGTCATAATAAGGAGAAGTTGTCCATCACTAAGAAACAAGAAATACTGCTTGTAATTTTCCTGAACGATGCCTTTCTAATGCCACCATCTATCTGAATGCAGTTCTTTCTTTACATAAAAAAACTAAGGGAGATAACCTAGTTTAGGAAAACACAGCTTTAAACAGCCAATAAATCACCCTAAGACGATTCAAAAGAAACTAAATAAAAAAATCCACAGCATATTGTCAACCTGCAATCGGGATTAGACAAAGTTACTCGGCGTCTTCAAGTCAATAACTGAAATATTTTTGGGCCCAAGTTACTTTGTGTTACTTTTTCAGTTTGTAAAGGAGCATAAAACCATTTGTAGACTTTTGAGAGTGCAGAAAACCTCAGTGAGAATCATTAAGCACATGTGGAGAAACCATCGAACAGTAGAGCTAACATTAGCTTTCTAGCTAATTTAAAAAAAGATAAAGTTAACTCAATGAATAGATTAGCTAAATGCCTAACATGCGACTCTAACCCAAGATGATAATGATAGCATTAAGCTAACACTAGCGTTCTAAAGTTAATCTACTGAATGGATTGAGTTAATGTCAATTAACATGCTAGCATTAGCTTAAATAGCATTTAAGCTAACTGCAGCTTTTTAGCTCATTTTGACTTAAAAGCTAAAGTTGTCATTTTGAATGAATTGAGTTAATGTTAGCAAACATGCTAGTGCTACCAAATTTGCAAACAATTTTAGCTTACACACTGCCGTTAGCCTGCTAGCATATTATTAGCCATTCTAACATTATTGTTTTAGCTAAAATATGCATTATAGGTCATTTTTAGCTTTAAAACTTAAATTTACATATTGATTTGAAGAACTTAGTAGCTCCAAGAGAGCATCAACAACTCATTTGGAGGTCACAAAAGAAGACTGAGCGACATCTTATGGCTCAGTTAAGGTCAAAGGTCAACATTAGGAAACAGAGACTGTGCAAAATTCGCCTCCCTTGATGAGTTTCCAGACTTTTGGGAAAACTTTTTCTAAAAATAGCTTTGGGAAAGTATTTTTGTTGAATCTGGAGTAAAACTATGATTATATTGAAAGTCATAAATGGTGGTGGCAGTGTGATGATCTGGGCTGCTTTGTTGCTATGGGTGACCAACAGGTCGTTCATGCGAGGTGTGACTGAATTAGAACAGTAAGGAATTAACTTTCCCACAGGACTGTAGATGTTTTTGAAATAGAAAAATGAGATCAGTTCTGAAAACATGACCGCTTGATGTGGTCATTAAAGCAGTTTCATGGTGTTCTTTCTGAGCTCAGTCTCTGTCTAAGTGTTAACACAAGTTTCTGTGTTCTGTTTTCTTTTCCCAGGACCCATTTTGGAGAACTTTAAAGCCGCTGAAAATAGATTCCTACTGCCTAAAATATGAACCTAAAAATCCAATGTGTCAGTGACGCAGGAGGTCACCGGCTCTCTTATCGCGCTGAGCCGGATTTTGGTTTTTTTCCTCCTCCGAAGCGGGCCGCTTCAGAGGATGTTGGAAAAGCTTCTCCTCAGCTAGGTAAACAATCAGCCCTGAGAACAGACTCCTTCTCTGCTCCGTCTCCAACAATCACACCAGCTCTGACCACAGAGGACTTCTTTTCCCCCTGCTCGCCTCTTCTCCCTGCTACACAGACTCCCTCCCCGACCAGAAAAGACAAAAAAAAAAAAACCTGCCAGCTTTCAGCACGCACTACCACCCTATCTGTCTGTATACAGGACCCTGTCGGCCCGTTTCCTCTGTCAAACACCCCTCCTCTTTTCCCTTTTTGTTTGCTTTACTGTAATCATTTTGCTGGCCCAGAAACGTGTGGGTGTGCTGGCAGCGCTACAAAAACGAGACGCAGAGAGAAAGAGAAGTTACATGGGAACTGAGTTAAGGTTGAATATTTATTAGAAGAAGCCATCTGGCGTCGCAATGTCTGTACAGAGAGGGCTTGCTCTCTTCGTGTAATAGTCCTCCTCCTTCTCCGTCTTCCCTGACTTTATCTCTCGCTCCCTCTCTCGCCTTTTCCTCATTTCCCCCAGTGTCTCAGAGCAAATATTCAGCTCCAACCACATGCACGCTGAGCCTTTCACATAATCACAGCGTTATACCATTTCAAAGAGTCGCTAATCAAAGCAGAGAGCACGCAGATATTTTACCCTAAATGGTTTACTCTGCTGCTCAGGAGGGGCTTTCAACTGTTGTGACACGGAGTCATCACACACCTCGTGTTTGTTGAAGACGTTTCGGAGAACAAACGGCGACTTTTCTGGTTTTCTTTATGTTCAAAAAACCCCCCAAGAAACAGAAGTAAGCAGGAGATAAACCGCTAGAAACGTCTCCCTGTTCAGCAGAGACGGATTTACCGTCTACACTGAAGCATTTTCTTTAATAATCTGCCTGTTTCTCCTGTTCACGACGTTCTCACGGTTCTCCACTGCTCACAGTGCTTTCCCTTTGGAACAAACAAGAAATCTGAAAAGTGTGGCATGCGCTTGAACAATATTCTGTAAAACAAACATCCACTGCAAAAATTCTCATCCCTTCTTGGTTGTAAAGACTCAAAAAATTCTCAAAAGGATCCAGATATGGACTTTAACTAGGCCTACGCTCTGACCAGCTTTCCTGTAACTGCTAATGACAGGGATCCCCACAGCATGATGCTTTCACCACCATGTCTCACAGTGGATTCCTGTGTTTAGGGTGATTGCTTTGTAAGTTGACCAAAGTTTAATTTTGGTTTCATCTGACCAGATCTTAGTTTGACTTCCAACAATTAGTTTATCTGTAAAAAGAATTGAAAACCAAGTGTCATTTTTCTTCAACATAATAATTATGTGCAAGATTTTTTGGTCTGTCACATAAAATCCCAATAAAATACCAAAAATTAAACAAGTTTATGTCTAAATGAATTTAATTTAAAGCAATTTTTCTGCTATTTCATAAAAGTCACCAACATACAGTTGAATAATTGTATAACAAAACAGAAATGTTAATGTGTAATCAAACTCTTATAGACCATGCATTTGAATGCGGACTGCTCTAAAAGCAGGAAGTGGACTACAATGCACAGCATTCTGGGTAAATTTAACCAAAACAATGCAAGAGTCTAAAGCTAGTGGGAGAAATGGCTTGTTGTCTTTTACTAAAGACAAATAATCACTAAAATCTGACGCCACTCCATTTTTGTTCCCATTTTGTGAAGAAGGAAGTTGCACTCAGTGATTCTTGTTGTAGCGCCCCCACAGGCGAGGAGGGGAACATGTTTTTCAAATGGTTTGGTTTGTTTGACTCAATGCAGATGAAAATGTAACAAATGTTGCAATTTTTGTCCCCAATCAACTTCTTAGAACCAACCAATATGGCTACCTGAGAGTTGTTGCTGACCCACATAGTGGACGATTCTTCTGATTGATACTCGATAATCAATCATGTCTCAAAGCTCAAATCATCTCATCATGGAGATATGCATCATTGATGTGAAGCCAACAAATCTACAGAGTAAATTCTAAGAAAATACTTGAAGAAATGACATCTAGTGAAAAAGTCTCAGTAAAACTCTCAGATTCTTGGCTTTTGGAAATTATCTCCAGCCGTTTTTTCTCAATCTGCACCAAACCTACGGAGCTCCTTACTCCATCTTCTTTCTGCCTCATCGTATATCAAGACTTTATCTAATAGTTGTGGGAACTGGCATGCAACTCTTTGGAAAAACAGACACAGAAAACTCTCTGAACTCCTGAAAACATCCACATCCAGCAGCCTGTGTGTTTCCCTCCCAGAACGCATGAGTTTGTTCACGGTTGACTGCTTGCACGGCTAAAATCATGCAAACGAGCAACGACTCCCCGTGCACAAACCGACTTTCTGGTGTGCAGGAATCCGGAGGGAACGCCAGGACAGAGCATCGGCGTTTCACCCAACAAATCCCTGGGGAACACTCAGCGTTCCCGCAGGAATGAAGTCGCCTCCTCGGGGATTTCTCCCAGTGGAAAATCATCCGCATGCAGCGATGCTTATTGCTCTAAAAGCATATCTGTGCTGCTTCTCTGTAGTCAGTATCTCACTGGGTTTGAGGACAAAAACAATAAAACTAAGGGATCTACAGAAATAAAGAACAGAATGACTTTTTCCAGACCACTTTGAAAGTAAAACAAAGCAAAAGAAACTTTTTTCCATCAGCTGCCACAAAAAATAGAGCTGGTTTTATGATTTCTTTCTGATTAGTTGGAAAAATGTGTTTCCCTGTGTAAACAACTATTATTAAGAGCGTATAATCCTCCAAAATGCTGGAAGAGAAAGTCTTGTTCCTTTCCATTTTTATTTGGTGTAAGCTGAAAACATTTGGGTTCTATTTTAAGTCACTATTTCAGCTATTAGAAAATGCCTAGCTAACATTTTTGAGCGTGTGGATCTCATAAAACAGCCCAGTTCTATGTAGAGGAAAGCTACTCCTCAGCATGATGCAGCCACCACCATGTTTTACTGTGGTTTTGTTGACAGTCTTTGTTGTTTTGGCCAAAATTGTAGCTTAAAAATTAAATCTGGTTTCATCAGCATATCCAAGAGGTTTTGGTACTAATCGCTGCATAAAAAGGAAAAAAAAAAGTTGGTTATTGTTGGTCTAAATGCAACACATTGTGCTCACCTAAAAAAGCTTTTAAATCCCTGAGTAGGGTGCTGGTTTGCTAGGTATCCTAGCTACTACTCTTAAGAAGTTCTCATCCTACCTAGACGAATAGCCACGTAAATCAAAAATACTGCATTAATTGGTAATATAATGACACAATGTATGAATTATAGTAATAATGCTGGTCAGAACTGGAGCAGAACGACTGAATGTTGACAGAATTTTACAGTTTTACAGATTTTGTCACATGCAGTCTTTCATTACTGTGGGAAATAATAGCTAATATCGTAGCTAATTGTCCTAATTTATGATTCAAAATATTAACTTAGTTAATATATATATATATTTAAAATTCAGTCATACATTTAAATTAATTAATTTTTTTTGTTTCTTGTACTAAAGTATAAAATGAAATAACTTTGGGCTGCTGCTTTGTCCCAGTACAGAGAAATCCAAACATCTGATTGGTTAACCTAAACAGAACCTGTCCTGTGGACCAATCACATCTCTGTGGTGTTTTTGTCCCGCTGAGTGACTGAGAGATCAAATAAATTAATTTTATTCACATTATGTTAACTCAAACAATAAATTAATTATTACTAAATATTTAAATATTAATAGCAATTAATTTGATTCAAGCATTTTATTTTTAAAAAATCACATGAATATATATCAATTTTGAGACTTTAAATGATTGAATTGTGGCACTTAAGGGTTTCCGTACATGCTGTGGTCTAAATTGTTCATATTTTAAGTTTCTGTTAGGCTAATTTATTTATTTTTAGCTCTAAACGCCACAGGTCAAATCTTCCTTTTACAGTTGAGGTCCTACAGTTTATCTTAAACTTATTTATGACCAGTCAGGATGCAGCTGACATTATTGGCATTAATCTAGAGTAAGTTAAGAAACATTTAACCAGACTGTGCTTTTAAATCCCTGAGTACGATGCCTGTTTCTCCACGCTCCCGCTTTCATCTGGCTTTTCTCCTGACTTGCCACTTTTCAAGTCGTCAAAATCAAATTCAAGTTGCAAACGTTTTCCATCACTACTTTTCAAACAACTCTTTGGTAACTTTTCTACACCAAAAGTTGTAAAAATGATGATTTATGCCTTTTCATAAGCAAAAGAAGAACATAAAGGACGTCTAAAACTGCCTCATGTAATTATTGCAATAAATACCTTAAGCTGAAATATTAATCTTGATGTAAAATGGAAATGTTTCTGATTAAAACGGAGGAATTTCTGTTGCATTATATTTGAAAGAGGACTTATAACTGACAACAAGGGAGCCTCCATTGCCACACATAGGATTAATTAGTAATTAAATCCGACTTTAATTTCCATCTTGTGTAAATCTTTCAGTCTGTTATGACAACAGGTCTTAGAAATCCAACACCCAGATTCATTTGAAGTTAAACCAAAAAAATAATGCAAATACTATATCTTCAAGACAGTGACATGCCTTCATTGTGGTTCTCAAAGAATGTATTTATTTAAATTCCAGGGTCAATAAATTGGACGGCTAATCAACTCCAGTGTGTTATTAGAGCCTTCAAAGCATCAATAAAGCTTGATTCATGGATCCCACATCGGTTTCCTTAAATTGTTGCCATGACGGTTCAATACGGTGTTGGGAAAGCGCTTGTTGCAACACCACAGACAAATGAGCTCTCGCCTTAATTTGGGCATTAATTCTCCGCTGTGCGGTAAACACATACATCTGGATTGCCAAAGTTGGACATGATTTAATTTGGAGTGGGGTTTGTGTCTCAGCGTGGTCTCAGTTTGGCTGGAATCTGGTCTCAGACTTGCCTCGTTCTCCCTCAGTAATGATAAAGACGTGAAGATGGGCCAGAAAATGAAGATTAAAAACACCAAGCGATTACGCGTAATGCGATATTTAGCGTTAAGTTCTGTTTATGTCCTCTTCCTGGCAGCTCCATGCATCCTCCAAAGTCGGGAAACCAAGAAAAAAGTGGATTAAATTCAAAATTTACTGTATTAATTGGAAGTATTTTTCCATATTACTGAAAGCAATATAGTTGCATTAGTGTAGAGTTGAATAAACGAGTTGCGGATGTTTATGGAGCAGTTTGCAGGTACACACCATGCATTCCAATTATGGCAGAATAAAGCAAAATGAAATTTCCATCTTCATTCAGGAATATGAATGTGTAATTTTATGAGGAGGAAAAAAGGTGCCAAAGAGGTAAGCACCTTGCCAGCGGCGTGAAAAATAGCACCAATTAAAGCTCAACTTGCTTGTTTCCTCATAGCATACATGTTTTCATAACTCTGAAATCAAATAATTGCTCCTCTTTATATCACGGACAATAAAAATGAAAATATGGCGGCTGGAGGATGCTCTTGAATATTTCAGTGGAGTTTTCTGAGGAAAATGTGGCGCGCTTGTGAGGTTTCCTTCAAGAAACCGAGGAGGAAAACAGCCTCATTTATCTTTACAGCCTTGGAAGGAGAGCGCCATTTCACTTTTTGTGATTATTTGCCAAAAGCGGCTCGCTGGTCCCTCACAGATTATATGAAAACAGTGTGTTTATAAGCAAAAAAATAAAAGGTTTGTTTCGCCTGAAGCCTCTCTTGGTCAGCCTGTGTCCAATCAGAAGAGTATTTTTTAGCCAAACTCAATTAAATTTAACTTATAGTTTACTGTAATTATCGCCACACAGGAGTACAATTCATAGTTTATCACTTGTGTTGCTTTTTAAGCGAACCCTCCATCATTTCTCTCTCTCTCTCACTCACAGGACTGATGTTAATCAATTTGGAGGAGTGCCCGGCTTGTTTAACTGTCATCGCCACCCATCAGTCTGCTGCAGCCTCTCAGGAATTTTAATATCTCCAGGGAGAAGCGATCATCCAACAAACACAAACATTCATGCACTGGAAAAATCCACAGAAACACTAAAACATGATTTCATTAACAAATATCAGCCTGTTCAAGCTTTAAAAACTTGGTTTTGTTTTAGAAACTAACATGAAAATGATCCAATTAATGATAAAATCAGTTATTTATTTATTATTACCTTATGCCATCAGTGTTTTACAGTGAAAAATCATCATTTGAAAACCTTTTTTAGTTTCCTTCAGTTGTGTAATCTACAAAGAAACATTTATTCTTTTGGACTGAGGTTCTGCACTAAGTATCTTACCCCCACTAGATGATAATTAATTCCTATAATGTCATAAAAACTGATGGGAAACATCTAAAAGTTTGGATCTGGAAGTATGGAAGACGTGGAGTAACCCAAACTTTTACGAAGCTACAAGCTAACATTTAGCTATTCCGAGAGCTACAGTAGATACTGACTACTATAAACTGCTCCACTGAACCCCCGTTTAAAGTAAAACTAAATTACAAAAAAACTTTGATTTACAGACTGTATTTTCCTCATAAGAGGAAGATTTGACATACTGTCCACCAACAAAGAGATAGTTAGATGCTGCTTGCTCATAAATACTCCACAGTTAATAACAAAACATATTCAACATTAACTCCCAGATGAAGACTTAATACACTGACTGCTCACACATATTCTACTAAACCACACTCAACAAAACAACTAGAGAGTAAAACTAATTTTTTTTATCAGACTGATAGATTTATGATGTGATTCAAGCTTCAAAAAGCAAAAAAACAAAACATACAGTCACATACTGACTTCTTGAAACCACTCTACTAAACCCCACAGCAGAAGAAAGTGAATAAAATTAAATAAAATCACATTAAAAATTATAATAAACTGCATTTTAATCCCTATTTTGTGGCTAAAACAAAGTTTTTCTCCTGTATTATTCTTTTTACATTTCTTTTTCTATCAAACATGATAGAAAGCGAGGTTTCCTTCCCTAAAAATAAACATTTTTCAAATCAAAATGAGGTCAAATGTCTGCACCCTAATTTGATCTAAAAGTACATAACATTTGCAATAGATGACACAGATAATTGTTTTTGTGCTTAAACCAGTTCTGATGTTACTTTTGAATATTTTCCTGCTTATTTAAATTAAACTCTGTGTGTTTCAGGTCTAATTTAGAGGAAGTTTGTCTGGATTCATGTGCAAAAAGCAGTAAAATGTGTCAAACTGTGATATTTTGTGGCGTGAAGTAGACAGAGTCACACCTAATCTGCACCGCTCCGATTCCCATCAAACGTACACTTTCCCAGTTGCTGATTAAATATCCATATGTGACACAATTATTAGCAAAGACATTAAAATGTAATAAATGACTTAATTGTGCCATTTTATTACATGAAAGTTAGAAAATTGCTCTCCGTCAGTCAGTTTAGAGAATCTAGGTTGGGTTGGGTTTTTTTCCACAGGCCTGAGGTTAAGTAACTCTAACCTTCTATGTCTTCTTCCACTAAATTGAAGGCAGAGCTCAGAGGAGTGAGGATTAATTGCAAATAAAGAGGTTATTCTCCAAAGAAATAGGCCACAATTCCCTCTTCTTGAGCTCGAATCTGAAAAATAGCAGATTTCCTGCAAAGGGCGGCGCGCTGCAGGTCACTGGATGAGCGCTGGAAGCTTATTCTGTCAGTCAGATGTTTTTAAAAGGAGGCATTAGCGAGGCGGACGTCGGTGTCTTGTTTGTTCTAGGTGAAACCACAAACAAATCCGACGTAATTGGGCAGTTGGAGGCTTTTCTGGCGAGCTGCATTGTCCGGTGGACGTTTGAAACGTCTGGAAGTGTCTGCTGGGTGACACGTCTCGCCGCCGGAGAAGCTGTTAGCAGGAAATGGGTCAAGATCAAAGTTGCTCGTCTCCAAAGAGGCGTTGCGTTTTTGTGCGTTCGCCTGACAGGTCGCGTCAAGCCTCGCCTTTAATTCGACAGAAGGATAAAGCTCCTGCTTCTTGTTTTATGAGGGAATACTACATTAAAAGTGAGTGGAAGTGGAAGGAGGAAAAATAAACACGAGGAAAGTTTTGATAGAGTGGAGGACGTCCAAGAAGTCTCTTTTTTTTCCTGCAGCCTGTAAGGCCGTCAGCCAGTCTGGGTGAAGGTTTATGATTTTACCTCTTCGTGCAACTGCAGGGAAAATATGAGATAATGACGAACAATGAAGAGGCAATCCGTCATCAGAAGGAGCTTATCAGCGACGCGTGCAGCCAAAGCTGCAAAAACCTCCCAACAACATCACTTTAACACGCTGGGTGTCAAAACAATCATTCTTCTGAATTCAGCATCAAGTAATTAAAAGAATTTTTAAAAATTCCTTAAATAGGAACAAAAAAAATTAAAAAACCTCAAAAGATGAGAAAACAGAAACCTTTGGTACCAAAATTATTCTAAAAGCTCAAACAGGAGGAACAGCTAACGCTCAGCAGACCTCACTGTTTAATTAAAGGTCAGAGGTCATGATTCATTTCCTGGTGAGCCACAAAACTTTAGAGACAAAAAGCCGGAAAATCTGTAATATTAAAAAGGTTTTATCTCTATTTGTTGTCTTGCAGTTTAAAATAAAGAAAAAAAATGTGTTTTGTATTTTATGTTACACTTTATTGTAGTTTTCTAAAAATATATATTAAAAAATCCAGAAAGTTTTGTTTTTTGATGATTTTTTTTGTAAAAGCACGTTTGTAACATTTGATTTTATGCAAAATAAAATCAGTTTTACACCATAAAGTGACACCAAACACGGTGGAGGCGGTGTGATGCTGGGGGCCGCACACATAATTCAATGAACGAAAATCAATATCCAAAACACCACATCTGAATGGCACAAAAACATAAAAAAAATAAGGTTTAGGAGTGGCCTAGTCAAAGTCTGATTAAGATGAATTGGGATGACCTGTGGGAGGTTGTTCAAGTCATGTTATTTTAAATTAAATATCAAAAGACAGGAGCATAATTTAACAGATATGTTTCATTGAAAGCATTTTATAAGCCAGCGGTGTCCAAAGTGTGGTTTGGGGGCCATTTGTGGCCCCTGGGCTGATCATGTGTGGCCCTTGACTTCAGTTCAAGTATGATGTTAAATTGTTTCATGTAGTTGGAGACTTTCTATTGTTAAAACATCTTACAAGAGAAAATATCACCTTACTCCACCCAAAACCTGCTTTTAATTAATTTAATAATTTTTAAAGAAATTGTGACCTTTATCTAGAATTGATCACAAAATCCTACTTTTGGTCTAGATTTAATGCAAATATTTTAGTTTTTTAAAATTAAGGCAAAAAACCCCCCAAAACAACAACTTTAATAGTAATTTTCAGCAAGAAATCCAGGCTTGATTTAAGTCAATAATTTGCAGATTATTGAACTTACAACTTGGGGAAAATGTCTTGCTATAAGTGAAATAATAAACAGACGAACTAAAATCTTTCTGAAAAGTTAGTGTAGTCTTATGTCAAGTGTATTAAGATATTTGTACTAGAAACTAGATAAAGATTCTTGGTAGGATTGAGTTTTTTTTGCAGTGTAGAGACTTTCATCAGTTTGAAACACAGAATAATAACCACATTGTTTCAGGCTTTAAGGGGTTAATGTGAAACAAATAATAAAAAATCTCCAGAATTTGGGCGGTAGTGAGTCGTGTCACTTTTATCGGCGCTCTTGATGATCTTCGGCGCCACGCTTTCCTTTTCTTCTCCTCCCTTCCAGGCTGTTTGATGTGCAGGAGCAGCCAGCTGTAAATTATTCATTTCATCCGCGGTACGGGGCTCCGTCCGTCCACGTCATCGGATCGCCCCCCCCCCCCCCCTCCCCTAATTGCCGTCGTAATTGTTCAGGCATCTCCTCCGCCGCTGGAGGAGGCAGGCGGCTCTCACGCTGGAGCTCAGGCAGCCAGAAATGAGTGCCATGTGGGGAGAGACGGTACCCGACCACAGCAGAGAATTTGAGGTGGCGCCTTGACGCCTGGAGCCCGCCGCCGTGCCCCCAGGCTGCCAGAACAACCGCCATTCAAGTGTTAGATTCTGGTAGATTTAGGAACCCTCCTCCTCCTCTCCTCTGTGATCCTGGCACTGATTTATATCGGGGAAACGCTGATGACAACTTTCTGATGTATAACAGGATGAATAAATGCTGTGGGAACCAAATATTGTTTTGCTGGGCCTTTGAGGAGGTACATATGTTTGGGTCATCGCTCTCTTTACGCCAACACCCCTTTCTCAATCACAATCAAATATTCGGTTCTGTTCGGCTGACGTCACTCATCGAGCGGCCACGCCTCGATTCAAGCAGCAATCGGAGCGACCGCACTCCTCACAGAGTTTCAAATTAGGTCAAATAACAAACAAAACCAGTTTTAATTTACTTTCTCACATTTGTTTCTGCTTAACGGTTATCGGCGTGGCGCTTGCGTCCAAACCCGGTTAAAAAGCGACCCGCTCCGTCATCGCCTGCCGTTTATTTGGACTCGGTCGCGTGTTTACGTCTGTGGTGCCGTCAAAAGGGTTCTGACCCGATCAGACGTAAACACCGTCAGATCCACAAAGTTCACCCAAGTGTTGCTAGAAACTGGAAATATGTTGCAGTACGTCTTTATTCCGCTTTTTCTGGTAAAACAAATCAGTATTTTTAACTTTAAAACCTTAGAAATGCATATTTTATATCTACTGTGACTATAAAAGAAGCAGAGGGTCAAAATTTTAATAAGTTAAGCATAAAATTTAACAAATAATAAAATAACTAAAGAACAAAATTTAGTCAATTCTGATCAATTTTCTTTGAAAAAGCTAAATTAATTAATTACAGTAAGGTTTTCCTTAGCGTCCGCTCACAACACATCCATGGGCCACAAATGGCCCCCAGCCCACAGCTTTGGCACCACTGACACATATAATTTGCGTGGTATCATTAAAATGTTGCATTTAAACACACACTACACATACAGAATGAGGATATTAAGTTTTATTTTATGGGTTCAGCAGCGATAAATTAAAAGATTTTAATATTTTACAAGAAAAAGGTAAAAAATTCTTAATTTTGTTCTGCTACCATGGTAACAGACAAGCAAACACACCAGCAGAGCATTCTGGGATATGTAGTATCAGTGACGCATGTCCTGTAGCTTTAGTAGGAATTTTCTAGTGGACCAAATTTGACGACACTGTGGACCAAATTTGGCCCGCCAACCTTAGTTTGACCTGTATTACATCACATTGAATATTTTTATAGAAACATCTTATCCATTTATATGATTCAAAACTAAAGTTACATCTTTATTATCCTGCATCTTATTTTTGCTGTGGTTTATTTATCATCATATCTTTTATAAATAGTGTCAAACTGGAGGCACGTGGGCCAAATGCGGCCCACTAAAAGGCTCTCCAGAGGGACACATTTGTGTGCTTATATATTATCAATCAAATCAGTTTTAATATTTATAGCTACAAATTAATGTGAAAAGATGTTAAAATTAATTAAGAATTAAGTGTTTTCTTAATTTTGCCAACGTTGTTGCTAAACGTAGCAACTTTTGAGAGAAAAAATGGCGTCCATCAAAATGCACTATGAATGCAGAGGCAGATATTTATTAATTAATACTTTAGATGATTTTAAAGTGTAGTTTTATGAAGATGATGCCAGAAATGACCTGACTAGACTGCTGATAATTCTGTCACCTTTTTATATTATTCCTTAAAAGAAGGAAGCTTTTTTACGGCGTATAAAGATGCTGATAAGGAGAAAAATGTCCTCCTGAGGCTCCGGTCCATCAGTGCATTACAAACAGTCCTGCATTCGGGTCGGGGCAACCTTGCATGGAGGATGTAGATGTCATGGGTTTCCTGAGACAACGTGGGGAGGCTGAGTGATTTCAGACGCGCCGCTCCGAGTAAACACTCCAGCTTTCCCTCACTTTCAGGAATCATCTTCATTTATTTCTGCAGTAAAATCCTTCACAGGTCCTGAATGGGATCCAATCTGATGCTGCCATTTGGAAAACACAGAATCTTACCAAGTATTTTTGTCTATTTTCTTGTGCAAATATCTTATTAAGTAAATAAATCTTTAATATTCCTAAAAAAGTAACTTAAAGCAACATGATTTTACCCTTATTTGTATAAATCCATCAACAGGTTAGTTGAATAACAATATTTATTTCACCTTTTGAATTGTATAAAGACTTTTCAACTAACTCATTGATGGATAAAATTAAAAATAAAGTCTCAGATAATTCCTTAATATTGGTGAAAAACTACTAGAGCTACTGGATTATTTCACTTAAAACAACATTTTTTTCCATTTTATAATCTGCAACGTTTTCATCAATATTAAGGAATTATTTGTAATTTTAATCTTTTTTGTATAAATCCATCAACAGGTTAGATGAAGAGTCTTTATACACTGCAAAAACACAACATTTATTTCACTTTTCAACTAACTTTTGATGGATTTACACAAAAAAAGAGTAAAATTAGAAATAAAGCACTAGTTGCACTTGCAGATTATTTCCTTTAACATGGGAAAAATGTTGTTTAATCTGAAACTACACTGTAACAAATTGCTGTATAAAAACGGCCAAAACTGAACAGTATCATACTGTTTCTATTGAAAACGGTACTGCACCGTGAAAAACAATGCATTCTGGGCAATTATTACTGTTTTTAATAAAATACTGTAATATACTGTGAGTAGCATTGCATTTTGGGAATGATGTTAGATTCAACGGCAAGGAGGCTCTTTAAACAGAACGCTACTGTATTTCTCAAGAAGGCACGTCGTTGTGACATGTGGAAGCAACCTCTAGAATTTTCTTTACAAAGACTATCCATTTGAATCCTGCATTTTATGAACCAATCCGGTAAGTTGGAGCATAATTTATTTGTCAGATGATGTTGTCATACAGTTGTCATTTTTAAGCAGACTGTAGCTGTTTGAAAGTTAGCTTAGTTAATCTGTCATGCTGTAATAAGGAAGCTAGCATAACATTATTTGATATATCTTGACCCTGACTCCTTAAGCATCATATGCTAATCTGAAATTACTGCATTTTCAGGCGCTTTCAGGCGCTTGCAAGGCCAGCTGTGGCAAGATCGTCTCCAAGAGGACAGGAAAAACTGTTGAAAAGAAGTCGGTCACTGTCAACCCCCGTATTTCAATTCTGCTAAAAAACCTCTTGGACTTTGAGTGGAATTTCATATAGGTTAGTGAGAACTTTCTAACCAGGCTATAGATATTGTTGCCCCTCCGTGCAAAAACAAACAAACAAACAAACAAACAAAAAACTATACAGGCATGAAGGCAACTTATCCCTGAACAGGAGTGTTCTTGAGAGATTTTTTTTGGTTTAAAGGTCAGCATAATCTTAGACATCTCTTTTAATTTATAGCATAAATTTTGTTAAGGCTCCCACTTTCTGTTCTTCAGATGTAATTTGTAATTTTGACTGTACAGGCACAATGTTTAACTTATCTTGGCAGTATGTTGTCAAATATTGTTTCATTGTTTTATCATTTGAAGTTGGACCTCTGATTTTGCCCTAAAGGAAATTCAAGTCTAAATGTTTCATTTAAATTTTTATCAAATTAAAATTTGCAATTTTTTTCTATGCTTTAGATTGAAAGTTAAATGTTTCATTTGTTTTATGTTGCATCATATTGTTCCTCACTTCCACTAAAAGTAGTATTTTGTATTGAAAAAGTAGTGTGCTGAGTTGTACAATGCATTATTTCATAATTTCTTTCATACTTATTTTATTTCAGACTAATCAAAAGGCCACAATTCATGCTGTATTCAAAAACTCTTTAAATCGGTTATTAAGAAATTTATTTTACAAAATAGATGGTGATTTTCTTACTGTTTTTCCAGAATACAACTTACTTTGGACAGTTTACCCTCAACATTCTTGTAGAAAAGGTTTAGGTTTAAGGCACACATACGTTGTCGTTTCAAAACCTTCTTCTTTATTATGTGGCCACTAAAGACTGTATATGACTCAATGTTTGAGTTGTTGTTTTTTTTCCCCAAATAAATGTTGGTTGACATGATGGAACTTACATTTTCTAAGTGTTTTTTTTATGTTTCTATTTTGTATTGGAAATTTACAGTAGTAATCTGTATGTGAATTCAACAGTAATGATACCATAGAAAAACTGTAATATACTGGCAACACAGCTGCCAGTAGTCTACTGTAAATCTGATAAAACCAACAATGTGCTGTAATCAAAAGATTTCTTTTGTGACAGTAATATACTGTAAAGTTGATTACAGTAAGGGTACTGTATAATTAACAGTAAAATGCTGGCAACCCTGCTGCCAGCATTTTACTGTAAAAATACAGGGCAATTTGTTACAGTGTAGAACCTTTTCATTGATATTAAGGACTAATTGACTGCCATATCTTGCTGAAAAGTCTTATTTTAAGTTTACCAAGACATTTGCAGTATAAAGTAGACCGATAATACTTGGTAAGGTTTTGTGTTTTTGCAGTTGAGTCTTTCCGTTGTGCGTCTCTGCGGTGCCAGAAGGACGAGGGTGGAATCATGAGTTAGGAGGCGCGTATCTGTGGGCCTAAATATAGGCCACATCCAGACAAATTTATTGCCAGATAATGAGAAAAGGATGTTCCCCCAAAGTGGATCTGAGGTGGCCATTCATTACCAGGAAGTTTAGCGTCCTCTCACTTTTCTCATGTGAAAGTCGAGAAGCTTCTCCCACAAAGCGGACGCCCTTTTCTCCCTCTGTGTTTGGAGGTTTTGGAAATCACAACCTTAAAGAAAGAGAAGCTCCTCTCTGCGGGGGGCCGAAAGCCGAGAGGTGACGGCGTTACTTCACGCCGCATCGTTTGCAACACGTCCTGTCATGGCCGTCCAGCGCCGCTAACCTTTATGAGGACCAGACGATGGCTTCCATAATGAACTCTGCTTTCTTAGCGAGTCTGTCAAGCCTGTCAACAGTTCCTCCAGAAGGAGAGGGAAGGTGAAGAAGGTGATAAAAGACAGAAAAAAGTGTCCTCAGAGAGCGAGAGGTGCAAGGTGGAGACCGCACCTCGACGCCGGCTTGATTTAATTTGGACATTTTCAAGTGGAAAGTTATTAGCAGAAGGAGAAGGTGGTGTTGCGAGCTTCTTGTTGCAAATTGGGAACATAAAGTGTCACAACAGACTTAGCTGATGGAGGTGATGTGACACCTACTGCTGATACAGAGTATCCTCCGGAAAACGCAGACCTGACATTAATATGAGGAAACACACAAAGTGTCAATTATTCCTCCAAACTGGCCAATCATCTGCAGCGACTTCAGCCAAGTTTAGTTTGTTGACAAAAAAAAGATTTTTAAACCTCAAAGACACACAACAGAAACAACTAATGTGTTTATTTTCTGCTTTTTCAGCCATTTCATCTACCCAGATCATCATACTGCCTCCGCCGTGTTTGACATTTCATTTGCAGGATCAGTTCAACGTTTCTTTCAGAGGTTTGAGGTTCAGTTTTCCTGTTCTGTTGTAACCTTTGACCTTTAGCAGGCTAATTAAAATGTTGCCAATTTGTCTGAAACGTTCTGATGTTTGGGTGAATTTGGTGAGAGATGTGAAGCTAAATCTTTTTAGCTTAGCAGCTTTTGCTAACTTTGAAAATATTTATCAAATTTAGCTTCTAATTTTTCAGCATTAATTTTCTTGGCTGTTTTGTAAACTTTGAGTTGAATAAAGTTAAACATCAGTGTTAAAAGTTTCGGTTATCAGTGTTTATATTCATGCTCTTATTTTGAAGAGGGCAGCGCAGCAGTTTTATTTCCTTTCCTCAAACAATAAACATAAATACAAATGTTCTATTTTTTATTATTTATTTTATAATGTTTTAAAGAAAGAGTAATGTGTAAAGTAAGACATACAAAAGAAAGTGGATCAAATAATTTAAAACTTTTGCTTATTTCTTTTTCACCAAACAGTTATTTAAATAAATATGAAAATATTTGAATTGTGAATGCAAACATGTTTGAAATATATTAAACTAAACATTTTAAGGTGATATTAGATGTAAATTATAATGTCAAATTTAAAAGGGCAGATGTATTATTTGAACTGAAGTTAGCGCTTTAGCATTAGCTTCTACTAAATTCCATGTTAGCGCTTTAGCGTTAGCATGTTTTCCATTGGAGCTTCAGGGATACCACTGGAGATGTGATAGTGTTTTAAATCTTCTTCTTTCTTTCAGTAGAATTGAAATAAATAGATTTGAACTCACAACCCTTCACAGATTGATTGTTCTCTCAGGTTATTGCTGATATCTTTCCCCTCTTTGCATGTCTGTTCACATCTGCAGCAGGTTTTCCACTAAAATACTTGCTGATGTTTTCCCGTCTTGACGTTGCTTTCAGTCTCAGTTACTTCTAAGGATTCAAAGTAACCAAGTTTAGAGATTTTAAAGGAATGGGTTGTATTGAGTTGAGGCCTGCTCTGTGGCTCTTTGAACCTTTTGTCAGGAGGTTTTAATGTTTGTGAGCCCACATCGTGTTTCCCTGAACTCCTCCGTCTTTCATGTGTCTTCCTGTGAGGTTTGCGTTTGTCTTTCTCTGGATTTGCCGCTCAGCGAGGCTGTTAGCGGAGTCGACAGCCATCAAACCGAGCAGCGCTGCAGGTAGACGGCATGTAAAGGCTTTGCTTTGAGACTACCTGTCATCGCACATCAGCAGATTACGCCGCTCTGCTCTCTGCCTGCTCTCTGCAGCAGCTACTGCAGCATCTGTGAGACGTTACGTCTCGACACGGAGCTGCAGATAATCGGAGGCGTTTCAGTCACGTCATCGAGCCGCCGGCCCCGCCGCCGCGAACGCCAACGCTCGCAGAGCGGCAGATATCAGAGCCAGATGAGCGGCTGAAACCAGAGAGGTGCAGGTGAAGACTTCACTTCTTCTTCTCTCTGTAATATTTAGATTTAATGATCAGATTTATATCTAAAGGGAGGGTTTTAATGCTGTAACGCCTTTTTGCTTCCAGCAGATAAATAAATTTGATTTGAAGGGTCGGATCAGGTCAGGAGGAGATGAGACAGAAACATTTTCCCCTTTAAAAACACAAATACAGCGAATTATATGATGATTATCTATCCTAAACCTGTCCAAAGTACCAGCAGGCCAACTACTATAACTGTCCTTATGCTCATAAAAAAGTTTTTGTCAATTTATTTTACACGTTCAACGATGTAATAGTGTTACATGCACTATTTAAATAAAAGTAATCAGATTTTTTTTGTAGAAAAGTGATGAGTTGAGCCAAAACTTGAAAAGTTGTTAAAAAAACACTAAAGTAGTTTAGTGCAAATATCTCAGTACATTTAAAATAAGACAAAAGCAACTTACAAGTAACGTTTTAGCAACATAGCAGCTTGTTTTAAGAAAATAAAACCTTAATATTAACACTTGTAGGTGAAAAAATCAGCCAGTGGAACCAGAACTTTTAAAATCAATAATAAGGAATTATTGACTTAAAACAAACTCCTATATTGAGCTGAAAAGTGAAATAACTTGAAGGTATTTTTTATCTGTATTAATTTATCACATCATTTGCTGAAATAGAGGTTATTTTGCAGACACTAAAAAGTATTTTCAAAAGTCTTAAACTTACTTTTCAGAAATTTATCAGCAGCTTAAGTTTAATTTCTTTAAACTTACATTCCTGAAAGTTGACAGTTTAATTCTCAAAATGTTGAGTTTATATTAAAAGAAATTAGAGGTTACTTTGCAAAATATGAAAGGTTATTTTCCAAAACCGGAAGGTAAACTGTACAACACTTTTTCTGGGATGAAAATTAAGGTTTAGTTTCCCAGAGTTTAGAAATCAAGAAGCCAAAAGGTAGAAGTTACTTTAGGTCATTTTGCTTTTATTTCTCCCAAACTTTTACCTTAATTTTCATTTTCACTTAATTTTTTACTTTCTAGAAACTTCGAAAACTATTGTTTCTTTTTGAGGTTTTTAGAAATATTTGTTGAGATGGAAACAGAACATTTAGCCAAAAACTGAAGAATGTAACTTTAACTGTGTGTATGGAGAGGAAACTGACATAAACTTTTTAAAAATGCATTTATTTGTTCTTTTCTTTTGTTGCAACCTCTGAAAACTTGAAAACCATCACAAACGCTTAGCAAAAAGATGAGAGGAAGCATAAAAACCATTTTCCAGCTTAATAATTTTGAGAATCAAAATGAAAAATCAAAGAGTGAAAACTATTTGTGCTGCGAGGCGACTTCAAAAATGTTTCTTTGGCAAACGGCGTTTTGTAATTATTACATGTGCGACTTATAAAAGCAGTTCAAAGGAACCGATCGTAAATTTGTGCAGATCAGAGATTTCCCTCAACTTTTCTCAGCTCAGCACTTTAAACCTTAAAATATTGGACTCAAGACGACAGGAAACAATAAATAAAGTTATGACGGAATATTAACTCAAAATCTGCCTCGTTTTATTAATTACCAAGAGGTTTGGCGTATTTGTTGATAATGTGTTGCTGTCGATAAACGTCTTTCTGCTCATTAAACTCAAATAAAATTCAAATATTGATTCACAGTTTAAATGCGGCGAATCTCTTTAAGCATCTTTGCTGCATGTGTTCAGCTTATCTGAATATCTGCTCTCCATGTGTTTGAACAGGATCTCGCCCTGGTGGGACTTGAGCTAAATTAAACATGACTGGGTGCCAAGCCGGGCCGGCGCGCCGCAACGCGGAGAACATGTAAAAAGGCCAGACGGGTTTCAACGCGGAGACGGTGACGCGCCCGGACACTCGGTGCCGGAGCTGCAGCGGCGAGCGCCGTGGAAACGGGATCGTTTTGCATAATGGCAGCTGCGGCGCTGGGCGGGAAGATGCAGAGGCAGAGTGGAAGGTCAGCGGCGGCAGAGGAAAAAGAGAAATGACAAAACACTCCTCTATCACTGACTGTAGAGACGATGCAGCCGGCGGCGAGAAACTTGGCACGCCTGGAAAAGCCGAGGGTTTGGTGAGCAGGTCACTGCTAACGATCAGCGTGTTGATAGAAACGAGACTCCAGGCTCACAAAACTGGTGAAGAACTTAAAATAACTCCAGTGCAAAGAAAAACTGAAACGGAGCAGATCTGAAATAAATGAATAAAGTAACTATTAATATTATTCTGAGAACCTTTATTTCACCAGACATTAAATGATCCAGCTTTGAATTTTATGGTGACATCTTGAGAAATGTTCCTCTAATTGTTTCTGTTTTGTGAGCAGCCCCACAGCATGATGCTGCCACCCCCGTACCTCACAGCTGAAGTTTCTTCTCTGGTTATCAAGCGTTTCTTTTTCCTGAATATTTTAGCGCCATATTTTAGGACATGTCTGTATTTATCTGTTGTTTTTAGAGGTGGATTCTTTGTCTCTGTGTGACTTTTCAGCTCACATGTCTCTGACTTTTATAAAACATTTTCATGTGTTTCGCTTTTTTCTGGTGTTTATTGTCACATTTTGCAGCCATATTTGTTCAAATCAGGGACACAAGACCCGCCCCCTTGATGATGTCACACCAGGAAGTAGAGCGAGGTGTGACTCCCTTTGACGCAAACACTTACTAATCTTACTTTATTCAAACTTCTGACTCTTAAAACAGGAATAAAACATTATATTTATTGATAATTTTGGTCAATAAATGTTAAACAGATCCTTTGATGACATTACATTTCCAATGTGACGCGGCGGTTCAGCAGACAGCCTGAGTCAGAGCCGGTTTGGTTAACATGGACTCTATATTTAGCCCGACATCTGAAGCATCCATGGAGTCTAAATGTGGGAAAAGCCTGTCCTCCTTCCTCCCTGGGTGTCTGATGTTTCCCAGCAAGCACCGCTGCAGCGTGGATGTGCATGTAAGAGCGTGAATCAGTGTGTGTCTGGAAGTGAGAAGTGTGTGTGGAGAGTCTGGTTGCGTTGCCCGTTTGACCGTGTGGGAGAGTTTTGTTGTGTGGGTGTGAGAACTGGCGTGTGTGTGTGTGTGTGTGTGTGTAGAGGACTGTGGGAGGACTTCCTCTGTGGATCTTCTCTGTTTTCTTTTCAGAGAATGACATTCCCGAAGCAGTTTCACTCTGCAGGGCAGGAAGTGGAAAGCGGCCAAAAATGATTAAAACCAGGAACGGTAACAGTTTCCGAGCACCTCCGAAAAACTGGCAGAGTTGACGCAGAGTCAAACAGTCGTGAGATATTGTTTAATAAATCTAAATTACTGACGAAGAAGCACATTAAGGGGTTGTGTTGCGTTTTTTTCCTGTAACATACATCTTTTTAAATGATTACTCTGAGCGCGATGGAACTCATCACTGCTTCCCTGGCGAGTTATTTGTTACAGCGGCCGTGTTTTAGTGTTTTATCTGACATCTTGTAGAGCTTGTATTACCACTAATGTACCCGAGGTTAGTTTTGGAACAAAACTAACCTCGGCTTCATTATGATGAAGCAGAAAGCTTCATCAAGTACTGGAGCAAGAATGTTGTTGCCCTCTTATTCCTAATTTTCAGCTACACAGGAATAAAGAAAGCACACCCTTTTTCAATTTTACACTTTAAACTGGAATATGGAAGGGAAATTAATTTTCTGCTTCCATAGGATTTAAGAAATAAGCAGCATTCAGTTCTTGGTCATTAAATACACGATTATCAGATTATAATCAGTGTGAAAAAACTCTAGAAAAGCTTGAATTTTACTTTTTATGCAAATATTATGCTTCCTTGAACATCTTAGGATAGGTTACACAAAACATGCTTATTACATTTTTTTGCACAAAATCATTCTTAGATATAAATTTTTCAGTATTTTGAGCTGAAAGCGGTAAAAACAGATGACCAAACTTGCTGGAACTCTGCTTGGGTTGCTAGGTAACAAGACTGGGCTTGGCTGGGGTTGCTAGGCAATGGGGCTGACTCATTTTCCATAAAAAATCATGAATTTATTGCCAAAAAACCAACTTTGGTTGTTTTTAGACGCACAAGGCCCAAATGGAAGAACAAAAATATGTAAAATGTAAATTTTGCATGATAAGGCCAAATTATTTCACAAGAAAACAACATTTGAGACATAAGTAGTAAATCTCCCATCACGTTCAGTCCAATAACTTCTTGTAAAAATGATTTTTCTACAAAGTTAACATGTCAGATGTTTATGTTTATGACAGGACAATTGGAAGGAAAGTGAACAAGAATGGTTTGAAGGAGAAAGTCTTCAGTTAAACTACAAGACTTTTGAAATTGATGCCAAAGTAGAGACAGTAGAGCACCATGTTTGGAGGAAACCAGAGTTGGCCGTATGATGATGTGGGCTTGTGTTGCAGTCATTACTTTACCAAACTACAAGACAATCTAACAGAGAATATCCAAGCAATCAAGGATTTTTCAACGGCCCAGTCAAAGACTGATCATATTTATGATATCTTGATTTATAAAATCTGCGTACTTTCTTCCGCCATCACTTTATTACAGTCCCACAAGCACAGAACCTCACTTTTATATTATAATTCAAGTATTTTCTTACAGCTAAAGTGCCAGAATTATTAGCTTATTAGGTTATATAGCCACCTCTGCTGCCAAACACAACGTTGACATTGGACCGCTTCATAAAGACCCAGTTCAGTGTTCGCTCACTGGATATGTAAAATGATAGAAAGTATAAAAATATCACTGCTGCTGCTGCTATGGATTTCAAAACAGACAAGCCTTGGGTTGGTTGGAAAACATTGTCCAACATCGTAAAATCAAATGAAAACGCACAATCATCTGCAGCTACAAACTGCATGTGTGGGCCCATATCTGCTGAAAATATATGCATAAACATCTAAATACATATATTCTGGAAGACGTTGGTGAAATCCTGTGTTTCATTTCAATTTTAAGCCTTCAGTTAATGAGCCTGTGTTCAGAAAGAGTCATAAAAGCGTTGACTCACGCATTGGCAGCGTTACAATAAGATCCAGAGCTGTGAAAGAGAAATCTAAACAAAACCACTAACGCGCCTTTAGATTGATCATGTATGTTGGGAGGTGAAGGGAGCAGAAACACGGAGGGGGAAAAAGTCCGGGACTCCCAGCTCACCCACATCGGTGTCCGTTTTACGAGGCTGCGCCAAATCTGAGGCGAAGACACATATGAGGGGTTATTTTTAGACAAAACACAGCGAGCCACCCCGCGTTCTGCAAAGTATTTCTGCTTGAAAAATGCATGAAGGTTGGCTGCTTGGCTCATGCATCATTGACGGCGCCATCGCCCTTCTCATGACTCCAGGTTGGGATAAGTGCAACATATCCTTGTTTTCCAAACTCACGCTGAAATAAAAACTCACGTTGGTGAATTATTGACGAGCACGCCGTTGCTGCCTCATAGCGATCGTAGCGCATTACCGCATCTGCTTCAGGAGAGGTGAGAGGGCAAACCTGAGCAGGACTCAGCGACTAAAAACAATCAAAATCTGAAGACCACGGAGATGAAACATGAATTGCATTCAATGATTTTCCTTTGATGGGAAGTTGACGCAAATTTCCTTTGTACTTTTATGTATTTTATTTGCCAAATATTGAGGAAATTTCTTATTTTTTGTTTTCAAACTCACAAAAGAAAAACAGCTAAGAGGTTCACCTTTAAGTTGCTCTTAAATCAGTTCTTTATTGTAATTCACCTTAAAACTCGGGATTATTTGTCTCTTTTATCAAATTACAAGTACTTTGCTCTAAGTCCAAATCAAGTCATAAAGCTCTTTTCTCTTGATTTGAGTCTAAATAAATCTAAGTCTCAATCTTTCCAGTAATTCATCCCCAAGTCAACTCACAAATCTTCTGCCATTACTTTAATTTCAACACAAGTCTAAAGTTTTTAAGTCTTTTATTCTTTTTCTTAAGTCCAACAGATGTCATTAATCTTCAACTCCAAGTTTTCTAAAGATTTGTGGGTCAAATCTTCATTTCCAGTCCAAGATTTTGTCTCTTTTCTCTGTTCAGGTCAAGAGTTTTTTAATCGCTGACAAGCTTTGAGTGTTCGGTCCAAAATCAGACTTAAGTCATGGATCTTTAGTTCCTTGATTTAAGACTTTCATCCTGAGTCTTTCATACCGAGTCCAAGTCAAGACACAACTTCCAATCTAACTTAAATCAGTTCCTACAGGAGTGATTGGTTTAAAAACAAAATATAAACCTAAAAAAGTTTTTTTTCAAAGGTCACAAAGGTAGATTTAAAAAAAAAAAAAGCAACCGAAGAGTAATTGCTCACTCTTCTATTGTATAGTTGTAAATAAATGAAAATTAAGGCTAAAAACCCCACACTGAAATGCAAAATTAACAAGATGGCTAAATGTCTAAAAATAAATGCCATTGTTCAATTATCAACTTTCTTGTACTAAAATGAAAAGAAACTTTCAAATTAAGCATAAATTGATCAAATGTGTTACAGTAAAGATGTTTTACTGAGCAAACTTAAACCTGAAACACAGGAGTGGAACAAAACAAAAGAACGTTTGAGCCGAGGCTAATATTTTGAAACTAAACCCTGAAATAATATCATAAAAGACAAATTTCCTCAAACAAATGTAAGAATTATGATGCAATAAATCCACAATTATCTACATATTTGTACAGAAAGTGATGGATGGTGACAATGTCTTCTCTCTTGGAGCAGATGTGGGATTCATGAGGAAGAGATTATCTTGATAGCTAAGAAATACCTGACAAGGGCCTTTTAAAGTGAAGAAATATGTTTGTTTTTGTAGGAGAATCATGTATTGTGTGTTACCAGAAAGTGAAACTCACAGAGAAGAGGCATAAATCTTCACCAAAAGATGATTTATGCACATCTCCCTCTGCAGGTCTACCTTGTCCTCATCACAGGACGCCGGAGAGACAGTCCAATGAGGTAGTTATGATGAACCGTCACTCAGACCCTGACAGCAGCTTTCCCAACCGCTCGCTCTCGGACGAGTCCGATTGATTACACAACTCCGTCAATGTCACGCGTCACGGGCCCTCCCGTTTAAACACACTCCCGGCGCTGTCGGATAAATCACATCAAACATCACTAACGGTTACCCCCTCTGCTCCGCTACTGCGGCCGTAATTGCGGTATTCCTGTCCTCCCGTAGACGTTCAGTCCCTCGATCCGTCAACCAATTGGCTCTGACAAGAAGGGAAGAAGTTCCTGTCAAAACTGTTACAGGGGGATGATATTTAAGAGGTGTTCAAGGTATCAGATATCCATCACCTCTCTACAAGCACACATTACGGATGGTGGACTGCTTGATCAAGATGTCTGCCTCCCTACTTCCTCTCTGGCTGAAAGTACAGTTATTACTCCACCGTGATGCTTCTTCACAGAGAGGGACTGTGACAGGTAGAGAGCAGGAATGTGCGGCGCGGATTCGCCCGGGGAACATGAATAACTCAAGGGGGACGGGAGGGGTATTAAATATTCATTGTACCGATATCGCTCTTTGTCACATCCTCTTTAACAACAATGAGGATGGGCAAAGGAGGAGGAGGGTTCTTAAACTGAGGTTGGCTAGACATGTCACGCAGCATCAAATCACGGTTGGGTATTTAACCTCAGGCAAGGAGGCAGCCAACTCATCCAGTTGGTTTTAACCTGAGCTTTCAGTTTCAGCTCAACCAAACTGCTGAAGATCATTACTGATAGAAAAAGAGAGTTGAATTCAAAATGTACTGAATAATGCAGCAGGAAACTTTAAAATTAAGACAGTTACTGCGTGAATAAAAAGAGCATTTGGGAAGGCTGAATGGATGGGTTGTTATAACTGAGCCTTACATCAACAAGTCCTATAAAAAGCAAATGTGGTGATGTAAAGCAGGGCACTTCTTTAATGGTCCTGTTGACAAGTTTGAGTTTGTGTTTCAGTGAAATTAATCTTTAAAGGGGCAGCGCAGTCCCACTTTAAAGCTGTACTATTATTATTAAAGCACTTATTTAATTGGCTGTCCATCTGTCAGCTGAATAAAGTTCAACATCTGTGTTAAAGTTTTGGTTATCCACTTAAGAATTCTTCAAGTAGTTCATCATCTTTTATTTATGCTCTTATTTTGAAGGGTAAAGACTGTTTAGGCAGCAGTTCTGTTTCCTCTCCTCTTTTAACCCCCAATAACTTTATTTAAAAACATGTAGATAGAAACACAAATACAATAACTAAAGTCATTACAGAATATGTAATTTAATGTCAAAATTGAATTGATGCTCTAAGGTTGCAATTTGAATTAAAGTTAGCGATTTAACCTTAACTTTTGCTAAATACTATGTTAGCTTAGCGCTTTAGCGTTAGCGTAATTGTTTAGTGTAGGGGATTAACTTTTTAATCCCACTGTTTATTGGAAGTGTTTGGTTTTTTTAAACTATTTAATAAGTTTCCCTCGTTTACTGAGACGAGCTAAAATGTTGGAAATGTTACCAAAAACAAGACAAAGGACCAACTTAAAGACTGAAAAGTTAAAGAGTACAAAGTTTTAACATTTTATTAAAAGTGATTTATATTTTTGCAATAAAAAAGCTTCTAATTTCCTCACGAATATCAAGTATTTGTGACCTCATGTTCAAGTTTTAGGGCAATAATGTAGGATCCACAGCAGATGTCTCTATGCCTGTATGACTATTTCCATGGCAACCTCACGCATTCTTGGTACATTTCTGGTCTAAGTTTTTCTATTTAAAACTGACAGAAAACATGGGTTTGTCATGTTGCCCTGTAATCATCTGTTAAAGTCACACAAAGTTTGAAAACATGTGAATTCGACGACACCTTAATGACTGAAATGTGGGGCTAAAACTAAAAGTTCTGAATAGTTTCCGCTACTGTGGACAGTGTGTTGTGTGTGATAAGTATCTCATTTTAGGCGTGAAACAGAAACATGTGCTGGCCTGGAATCGTGCCCAGAAAGTTTCTGGCCCCAAACCATCACAACCCACGGATACATAGATCAGCAGCGTATAGTTTCTGGTGGTTTAGTTGGTAAAAATGCTAAAATAAGAGCAACACAATTAGTGAAAACACAAAACTAGAGCATATCTTCTTAAATAATCCATGTTTACCACCTTCAATGAAACTCTCCTCCTGCTTCAATGAAAGCATTCCCAAGCCAAACTTGATAATATCTCAGCATAAATCAAAAAGTAAACAGGAGAATGAAATGCGGAGCGAGGGAGAGGGAAATCATAACGAGCACTGTAAATCCTAAAATCAAAACTCAGCATCCTTTGGTTTCTAAATGCACCGCTGTCATAAAAGCATTTCCATCGACAAATGAGCCTGCGGGAAAGGTCAATAGTTAATTGAATAATCTATCACCTTGGGATGGACAGAGTGTACCACGCTATGCAATCAATGACAGGCACATTAAAAAGGTCAGCCGCAGACTTCCATGATAAGTCACCTGGTTAATGTTTGCTTTGGTTATACGCGGCTCAAGGGTCGGCGGAGAGCAGCCACTCTGGCCAGGAGCCAAAGTCAAACACCAGGTAGGGAAGACTGATGAGGAGACTAATCTTGGTTCTATTACGGGTCTAAGTAGAGTTGAAGTGGTTTGATTCTTGAGGTTGCACCATTTAAAATTCAATCTTTGGGTAATTCTGGACATAATACGCAATTAGCATGATGCTAAAGGTCTAAAGCAGTAGACCAGATCTTTAAACACCCCAAGGTATTTGTCAGAGGTGCTTCAAAAGAAAACCCAGTCATCGTCTGATCAAATAAGATGCCAAGTCTGCAGCTTGGACTCCACAGTTTGTTGTCTTCATGGACAGGATCTCAGTGTTTGGGAAACTAGCATCTGCTACCCATTACTCTCAGCATCAACAATAGGAATCAGGTGTTAGGTTGTTTTCACACCTCATAGTCTGGTAGATTTGGTTCCACTGTGAGCAAAATTGCAACATTTGTTACATTTTCATCTGGTGCGGTTAGCTTCCACACTGCACTGAGTCAAACAATCCAAACTAATTGGAAAATCTGTTCTTCCTTTCACCTATAGGGGCGCTGCACCAAGAACCACTGAAGAAAACAACATAAAAACCTCTGAAGAAGACACTTCTTTCTTCACAAAATCTAAACAAAAATGAAGTAGAGTCAGACTTTAGCGGTTGTAGGATTTCTCTTTAGTATTTGGTAAAAGATCACAAGCCATTTCTCTCTAGCGCTTTGGTTGTTTTACCCAGAATGCCTTGTGTTGTAGTCCACTCCATGCTTTTGCTTTTGTCTCTCGTCTGCTTGGCGTTCACACATGCATTCAATCTGCACCAGAGTTCACTTCAACCGAACTGAGAGCTATGGTTTTATCCTGATCAGAGGTCGATTGCGTATTCACACCTTTCCAAACGAACCGGACTTTCTACACAAACAAACTAGAGATGGATTAAATGTGGTATGAAAGCACCATCAGTCTGAGATTTGCCTCAAGACAAGGAATTCTTGTTCCAGTCTGTCACGGCAAAGAAGAGCTGAACTAGGAAGGACGTTTCTAGATTTACATGCGCTTCTACACCAGGCATCCTAAAACTGGACATAAACAAGCAGGAGAAATGCATAAACAACAAAAAACTGATCAATACTGCCTTGTATTGATGCTTCATGTTGCGGTTTGCAGTATGATGGTGCAAAAAGTTTATCTTGGGAACGCTATTAGCAACTGACCGTTATTTATAAAGTAAAATAACCTCCAAACTATGAGGTAAGAATGAGGCTATTTAAACAAAATAATCCCAGAGTGTTAGGAACATTATGCGTGGAACACGAAGTCTGATTTAGGGCAACATTAGAGCATTTGCAGTGAAATTAGTTCATAAATGTGACCAACTTATTAATTATAAATGAGCTGCATCTCCTCATAAAGCCAATTTATGTGCAGACTTTTGTTGCAAGGTGCAGTTTCTTCTCTTTGAAACCAAAAGTGGATTGGACTGTTACCAGATGCTTCCAAGAAAAAAAGAAAAAAAAAAGCAACACAATAATTATGCAAATCTGAGACGGAATAATTATGGACATATTCATTATTTATAGGTTTGCTTTTGCTTTGTGCTATCGCAGAGAAACTCTGAGCTGAATACTCAATTGTGGGTTTCTCCTTTAATTGTGTGTACAAAGAATTATGTCATTTGTTTCAACCACTGCTGGCGCAATTTCATTATGACCGAGGGGTAGGGAGCCGGTGATTGCCAATTTGGTTCAGTGAGAAAATTCATATTTTCTTTACTTTCATATGCATACATTTGTTTCTTCTGTGCACATATCTAAATGTTTACTTTGCTGGGGATATTACATTATGAAATCCATATAAATGAGGAAAAATTGCTGTTTGAACTGATGTAATGATGGCCCCAAAGCGCGGAGAATCGCGTTGATGTAATCAGTCGACGACACAAAGTGGTTATTTTTTACAGTGATTGGACGTGCTGCTGCGCCTGCTCATTTCTCCAATAATTAGTCTCTGTCTAAAGTTTTTCTAACTTTTGCTTTCATTGTTGTTGGACTTCCAAAGAGATCCGACGCGTTCGTGGAGATTTTCTGGGTCTGTTTGAAGTGGCTGTGCACTACGGCGGCCCAGAGGTGCCAAACAACAGGCATCCCAGAGTAAATAAAACAAATTCAACTTAGTTTTAAATTACTTTATTATGACAAAAGGTTCACTTTACATTGAAAAATGATAGAATATAATTTAACAATAGCTATAAATGCTCAAATTTAACAAAATGTAACAAGAATTCAATTTTAGTCTAATTTTATTACAAATAAATTCTTGTAAATATAGTAAAATTTTATTTATTAATGCAACTCAGCAAAATATATTTAAAATAAACATTTATCTAATAAGGTTGTATTTAAATCCAGAAAAAAAATTATAAAAAAATTAATCAAAACCAAAATCTAATTAGAAATTTTAAATATGTTATATAAACTATAATGCAATTTAATTTTCTCAAAATTCATCTAAATAAATTAGATTATAACATTTTAAAATTTGAAATCTGTTTTAAAAAGTAACAAAGTGATATATTGATGTAGATATGTGTTTATTTCTGTTTATTTTGATAAATAAACTTGAAAATCTATAAAATCAGTTCCTCTGAATATTTAAATATAACTTTCAAGAGGTCAAATGTCAGACTCCATGTAAATACGGTTTGCCTTTGGGATTATGTAGGTCATAACATGGGTTTAACAACATTTTTGTTTTTGAAAAATATTTTTACAATGATTCAAAATTGGTAGAAAATTCATTTTGTAAATTTTTAATCCAGAGTTTTTCCTTCCACTTAACTTTCCAGTGGTATTATTGGACACAGCCAGTTTTTATGCTTGTCTAGAGCCAAGCATGTTTTTATTGGTCTTATTTAGTCTTTTCTCTTTTTCATTTTCGTATTTACCAAAGTTTATTTTCTTTTGTTCATCCGTTTAATGGTTTTCACCACTAATCTCTTATCTATCTCAAAGAAATGCAACTTTAAATTTGATTTTAGTAACAGTTTGACTTTTGGATTTAGTTTTTCTTTGCTCCTTTTTGTTCTCAAAATGACACCAAACCCAAAAAGCGCTGCTTTTACATGTGCCGTGTTTATTTCAGAAATGCATAAAAAGGGATTTTCTGGGTCAAAATTTGTTGTAAAAAGTTAATCAAAGCTCCTTTTTTTCTAAGAAAGTTTGATTTATTTTAGATCCCTCGCTTCTTATACTTCCACAGCCCCCTGCTGAATTCCCTGATAAGACACGGGCGCTTGTCATGGAAGATCAGTTTTGCCGTCTCGAGTCTCTCTTGTGTTTTGAAGACGGACCTCTTCACATCGATCCTCTGTGGCGTTTGTTTGTCATCTCTCGAACCGTCACTGTCAAAACCCGGAGCTGCTCCTATTCCCGACGCGCCGCTCATCCCGAAGAGGGCTCAGACAAACAATTAGCCACGGTTAAAGCGAGTCCGAATCAGCATCGCGTCTCATATCCAGCCATTGTTGATCCCTTTTCCCCCCAAAAAAGGACGCAGTGAAGTTTGGACACGAACTGCCTAACTGTTCCTGCTGATATGACTTGACTTTCTTGGATAATTCATCTGCTACATCACGCCACGCCTGTCACCGAAATGCTCTTATGATCCCGGAGCTCCAATCATAACAGAAGCTTAAATGAGCTTCATTTTCCCCCCATATATTCCCCAGAAAACACATCGGATACTCTGTGTGCTTAAGCCTGGGAGTAATAAAAAAGGAATAAGACGTTTAGCATGAAAGGAGGAAAATGAATGAGGAAACACGAGCGTCAACAGCTCCATTTATATTATCCGTGTTAAGTGTGAGTTCGGCCTCTTTGAAGGCTCTCTCCAAGTCCATAGCTCAACAGAAACTTGGCTGCAGCTCAGGCCGCTTCCTTTCCACCTTCACAGAAATATTTTATGTCCCATCACCTCCCGTACAACGGACGCTGGAGCAGAAGCAGAGTCTGGTTCCTGTCCAGGAAACCAGCAGCTTCGGTTCGCCGTTGGTGAGCTATGGTTAATCTTCCTGGACGGTCCGGTTGAAGCTTTGCCAGAAGGCAGAACATTTGACTTTGATGCATTAAAAGGGACCTATTGTGCAAAATTCACTTTTTATGCACTTCTTTTCTTCTTCCATTTGTATTTCTAAGAACAGTCCTGGCGTTTAAAAAGAACCACTCAGACGTTTTCTGGCAACGAGTTATTATTTTTTGGTTTTCCAAAACTAAAAAGTAACGTCACAAATTAGCAGGCACTGCACCGTTTCCTGGCAACCTCAGCAAAGTTCTGCCAGTCACCTAGCAATCCAAGTGGAGCTCCAGTATGTTTGGTCAGCTGGTTTTACCACTGTATGTGCTATACAATGGCTGCTGGATAAGATAAGAGTTTTTTGTTTTTGGCTTAGCATCCACAAACCACTTGTTGCATTCTTGTTAGTTTTGCAGGAGGCCCCACTTCTGCTTTTCAAAGATGTACAGTTGTATATTTGCGTATCTGTTTGAAGCCATTTTTCTTGTGTGAGTGTAAAAGCTGAATTGGAGGGGTGAGGCCAACAGCAGTGTATTTGGATGTAAAGTGACAGAATCCATAAATCAGACTAAAATTTCATTATATAAATTATTTTGTGCAGAAAAATTTAATCAATATGTTTCGTAGTCCTTAGACTTATGCTAACCTGTTTAAAAAAGCTAAATAGATCACCTTTAAGGCTTGTGCCAGTGATGGACAGTGTCTGCATTAAACTGATAGTCCAGATTATTACCAATTGGAGGGACAAGTAATGGTTACTGAAACTATCTGAAGTTAATTATCAAAGATTATGCAGATGACATTTGAATTTCAAAGGATAATTTTGTCACTTTTCATAATGCTGCACGGCTACTTTAACAGGGTTTTTGCATATTTCACCAGCTCAAATTTAAGACTTTTTAAGACCATTATGAAATTCCAAGGTCCGTTCGCAGTGCAGAGCATTCTGGGTAACTTTGACCAAAACAAACGTGAAAGTTTAGCTAGCAGGAAAAATGGCTTGTTGCCTTTATTTTACCAAAGACAAAGAACCGCTAAAATCTGATGCTACTCCATTTTTGTCTACATTTCGTAAAGAAGGAAGTTGCAGTCACTGTCTTCTTCTGAGGTTTTTGTGTCGTTGTCTTCAGTGGTTTTTGGTACAGCGCCCCCACAGGCGAGGAGGGGAACAGGTTTCTCAAAAGGTTTGGTTTGTTGTTGATTCTGCACAAACTCTGTGATTTGTTTCCTTCCTCAAATACAAATGAAAGTTGAAGAGGAAATAACAATGTCCATCCACTTCCTTAGCCATTGTTCTGCCTCACCAATGGCGGACAAGATAAATCGGACAGTACGACGCGGCTTTTTGTTTGGAGGAGCCACCACATATCCACCTCCTCTAGTTTTATTCTGATCTCTGCCTCTTAATCCATCACGTTTCTCGTCCAATCCAACATCCACCTTTTGCCAAGAAGAAAAAAAGACTCAGAGAAGGGGAGGAAAAACAATCACTAACAGAGATACAAAGGCTGATTTCATCCATCTTGCACCCTGAAGTAAATCTCGCAGCGGAGCGGAGATCTACGCTCCTCTCCTCTATTCCTGAATTGCCTCGGAGCTCATCCATAACGCCGTTGCGGGCCCCCGGGTGCTTCGAGGGCCGGCCAGAGCAAACAGGGAATTGAATGAGCCGAAGGTAGACAGAAATGTCTCCTTGGAGGTCACGCTGGCAAAATTGAAAGTCTCAGGTATAGTGGGGCCTGTCGGTTTAATAAAAAGGATAGAATTTCCATTTACCCGCGACACCCAGCTCCTTAATGCATTGTTCCTGTAAGGGAGGGAGCGCCAACGAGCCAGGAGCTGAGCAACACGCTTTATAGACACAAATAATCGTAAATTGGGAATGTCACCTTTAAGCCGGGGCATTTTTATTATTGTTAGCGTTGCTGCTGAGTGGGTTTGATGCCTTATCCTCCCAGGAATCCTGGTTCCAGGATCCATCGGTATCAGGTGCTGGGAGACGGGGACTTTAAGCTAACCTGTCTCCCCTCCATGCAATGCTTCTGGGTGAGTGATGGCAGATGGCATGCTTTAAAATAAAGCCATCCATTAACACAGCTCCCTGTTCTTTACACTGAGCGTTTACTGCTGTCTGCGGGCCACTCAGACTCCTGGCCCTCGCCGTACAGGTGTAAGCTCTTTATTTACAGCTATTATTTAGATGCAGCAAAGCTTCCTGTCTGGTTTATGGTGGTGACTTTATAGATCCTTCCTTCCGCTGGAATATTAACTGTCTCGCCATGATTCAATATGAAAGCGCGCCGGGCTCCTGGGAGCCGTAGAGCAGGAGAGCGAACACAGGTACTTCTCTAATTGAAGTCCCACGAGCTTCGGGACTATAGAAGATATAAATTGGACGCAGCAGATATTGACAAATGTCTTAGAGTGCCTTCCTTGCCATCCCCTCTGACTGATGGGCAGCAATACTAAGCAGCATTATTTCCCATTCAGGAGCAGCCCAGCTGAGTTCGGAGGCAAACGGACACAACAGTTGTATATTTAAATTAGATTTGCAACACTTGACTGACTCCCGCAGACAGAGACCTGTTTATTCCCCCTCTGTTTTGCATTATATGTGAGTGCCTGTGCAAATTAACAAAGGGGGCCCTCCGTATTTCCAGCTCTATGTTAATTGCCAGAAATAATATTAGGGACGTGTGATTCTTACGCCTGAGCATATTGCATTATAATAAGTTCAGGAACATTACTGGAGAACACAGCTTATTAGGGAGAAGCAAGGTAGAGATAGATTTACCAGTAATGTACCTAATCCTGAATATATTATGTATCTGCATGCAAAACCTTACACTAGATTTGAATATTAATTGAAATATGCAGATGATGTATAGAGTTGTAATTATTGCTGATTTTGAAGTATAATTGGATGAAAACTTTCTTTTTTCTCTCCTTTTGGACTCCTGCAGAAATTATTATGCATATTCATGGTTGAATCTGCTGAACTGTTATTACTGACAATCGGTTTAGAGGACATGTTTGTGAGGCTGGGTTGAAAGGCTGCAGGAAGGCAATAGAAAACGGGAACAATTGAAGAGAAGCGAATATTTTTTCACAGAGCATTGAGGTTAAAGGAGGAATTTGAAACAAAGACTGGCTAATTATGAAGGCTTTACAGCCCATTTTAAGTTCATTTTTTAATTTTCTTGCGTTTAAATGTAAGATGAATGAATTATATCTTGTGCATTGTTGCAGAAAGCTGCAGACAAATGTTGAAAAACTTTATTTTCTTGGTAAGTTTGTTGGTGCAAAAGAAAACTTAAAGGAAAACAGGAAAAGCATCTTAACTTTAAAAAAATGTAGAGCTATAACTAACGATTAATGTCTGATGATTTAGTGATAAATTGGATCAAAATTGACATATTCTACAGTTTTTTTCACTTCGGCCTTTTTATATTGTTATATTAAATCAGATTTGCAAATAAGCAAAGGATTAAATTCCTTTTCTAAATAAGAAAATAAGCATTTTATTGCCTAAAACAGATTTAGAACATATTTACGTTTCTCAATCTTAAATGCAAAATACATTTTTGTAAAGTTTTGGATGAATTACTGCTCTGGGTGTGTTGTCCTTTCAGCAAATGTTCTTTTATTTTGAATCTATACACTCAAGTTAAGTATTAATCAATAACTAAATTTGTTAACAATTATCTCAGTAATTGATTAATTACGATTAATCACTTCAGCCCTAAAAAATTTGTTGTTTTGTGATAAACTTGTGTCCTAAAGCACCAGAAAGACTCCATCTGTCCAGATTTTGGTGCTTCTATCAACTCTTTATGCTTTTTATTGTTTTCAGATGAAAAAGAAGAAGCTGATGTGAAGGTTTCAGCTTTCAGAATCTCCTTCTTGCGACACAAATCGTATTTTCTGTGGATCTCCATCAGGTAACGTTGAGCTGCGTCTCACAGCAGCCAGAACTCAAAAAAAGACACATCTGTCACATGCTGGGTCACATGCTGCACCAATCACCTCTCACCTGTTCCTAACCGCTTCCAACCCGCCTCTTATCCTCTTCACCTGTCTTCTGTCTGTGCGCGAGTCCTGACAGGCGGGTTCCCGTCAGCGCGACCCACCGGAAGCGGCTCCTGTGACCTCGCCTGTCTGGAGCTGGCGGACGTCCCTCCTCGCCTGCCTCCCCTCTGTCACGTTAACAGAAGGACCACCGCTAACTCCTGTCAGAGCTGTCACGCACCCGGCCGCCGCCTCAGTCTTGACAAGCAGTTGGTTAAAGTCCCCACCGGCGAGCCCCCTTCAACAGACTGCCATCGTTAACGCCTAACTCTGTAAGCTGATTTAGTCTTTTTTCCTAAAAACCTTTACACTGATTCCTTTGAAAAGATATCTTGGTAGAAAGTGAAATTTACTCTTGCTCATTTTTTCATGTACAGGCCATATGTTCAGACAGTAAGCATATAAATGCAGAGAGAAGAAATGTGTACAGGAGGATGCAACGTCTGCAAAAACCATGAGAACGAATACATTAAACCAGGAAATGCTGCAAAACAGCTAAAGAATGGCTGAAAAAGGAGAAAAATCAAGGAAAAATCTAGTGCACTCCGTTCGATTGGAGACCAAACTTGCAACTTTTGATAAATTTTCAGCTGCTGCGATTCGCTTTTACACTATACTGTGTCAATTCTTTGAAAAACCTATTCCCCTCCTCGCCTGTGGGGGCGCTGCACCAAAAACCACTGTAGTTAATAACACAAGAACCTCTGAAGAAAACTCAGAGTGCAACTTACTTCTTTCTGAAACATAAAGAAGAATGGAGTGAAGTCACATTTTAGCGGTTATTTATCCTTAAACACTTTCTCCCACTAACTTTAAACTCACGCTATTATTACCCAGAATGCCCTGCTTTATATAGTCTGCTTCCTGCTTTTGGAGTGTTTTCCTCTCTGCTTTGCATTCATACGTGTTTTCACTTCAACTGAACCGAGATCGCCCATTTAGTCCGTCTATAAGGAGCAGCTAGCACCCTGAAATATCCTGGATAACATTAAAAACAAGAAGAGCAGTAATTACATTAAACGAATAGTAAAGTGAGTTATTAGGCAGGTTTCAGTGAAACAGTTTCATTTCCAGCGATATGCTGGTTTCCGCATGCATGTTGACTTAAGAGAGGAGGGAAGGACTGTGTTTGTTTAGTCCGTCTGGCGGCCATGCCGATTTCATGATAAATATTAGAGCTCAAATATGTGAGTAGGGCATTTATTGAAAGTGATCACTCCAAACATTGTTTGTTTGTCTGCAGAATTGCAGCGGCCTCTTTTTGTCAAGCGTGTTATGAGAAATTTCTCCCCAAATGTAACCAAATTCGATTTGTTTTTTGCCTCCTGGAGACTGTTTGTCAGTGTTTAGAAGTGCTTGTGTGTGCGCGACTCTGATAGCTACACTACATTCAGGAAAAACAAACACCTCAAGAGACCCATATATATCCAGTCGCGGGGAAGTTTTTACAAACCCAGAGTGAAGTACATTCATCCACCCACTGCATTTTTTCCCTACATGGGATTATAAGGTGGTCAGGCTCTGCCAAGAATCCTCTAGGTGCAGCGCGGAGGGAGCGGGAGCAGTGTGAGAAAAAAAGCCCAAATACGTGACTTTGGAGTCAAACGGGTGGGGGGTGGGAAAGTAAGGGAAGAGGGGTCTTGAAGTTGAGAGGCAGGAAATGGAGAGAAGACCAGGGAACAGTGGGAGAGTGACCTTTTACAAGACAGCTGTTCTCTCTCAGGTGCCTGTTCTCAGAAAATCTGCGGACTTTTTCTTTTTTTTCTGCGTGCATTAGTCATTATTTGGTCCCATGGGATGAAGAATAGGCCAGGCTGAGTGTTTAATGTGGCAGGAAGGAAAACTAGACTCTCACAAAAAGCCTGTGGCCATCTCACTAGAGCTAGTGTCATCAGTCCTACTGTCTTTTATTATCTTCCTCACATTATAAACTGGACAAGTACTATAGAGGAGAACACTGAGTGCTGAAATAACTCAAAATACAAAGGAATCCAGAGTAGAACTGATGCATTTAAACCAGGAATGGACTGATTTTAAAAACAAGAACTGGGACAAGAGTTTGGATTTTAAACATGCAGGCGCAAATTTATACGTACACCTCTATTAATATTTGATTAAATGTTAAATCGAGCTTCTCTGTAGTGAAAGTCCATGATGGGAACAACAAAATCCCAGAGGAGTCGAAATAACTGTTGTGGTTTGAACCCCTGATGAAGTATTTATTAACTTATTTTAAACAATATATATCTCAGTACCTTTAAAATAAGACAAAACTAACTTATAAGGAACTTTTCAGAAAGATATCAACTTGTTCTAAGTCAATTTTTTTAAATTACTAGTTCCACTGAAAGATTATTTCATGTATAAAATAGGAAAAATGTTTTATTAGTTATATAAGTTATTAATCAATTAAAACAAGCTTTAATGTCTCACTAAAAATGTACTTTTAAGTTAGTTTTCTCTTATGTTTGCACTTGAAACTAGATCAAAAGTATTTGGTAAGGTTTTTACAACATAGAAAAAACAAGTTTACCTAATTATTTTGATAGAAAATAAGGTGTTCTATAGTTTTTTTCTTGCTAATAAGTTGCTGCATTTTTCTAAGATAAAAATCTGCACAATTTCACAAATATCTCTGTCTTTATTGGCGCTTGAGGGGTTAAACGTTTCCTCATAACTGGCACAAATTATCGTCAACATCAACCCAGCAACTCAAATCATCAGATACATAAACTGCCTGTAAAGGTGCAATAAAAAGATGGATGTATTTCATGTAGGGTTTCTTTCATCAGCGCACCAAAGGAGTCAGACGGGGTTTGTTTGTCGGACGGGAGGAAAAGGCATTAGGTGACACAACACACCTCATCTCCGCTGAGCTTTGCAGGTTACAGCAGCACAGGGAGGGGAAGGAGTTTATTTTACCCCCCGAAGCGAAAGTCTTCAATCTTCTGAAGCCTTCAGGGTAGAGTAGGTGTTTAATTATTAAAGGTGTTTGAACAAAAGGCTATTCTAAGCCTGCTGGAGCCACCAACTGGACATTCACCACAGTGTTTGATGGATGACTGCCTTCAGAAACAGTCCGTTTCCTCTGCTGTGTTAGTGTTGAATTACTCCAAAAGACTCCTGCGCTTTCTGTTCTCCTCTCTGAAGACGGATAATCAGGTGATTCACAGATGAAGCAACGACGGCCAAATCTGAGGTAGAGCAACAATTTAACGGTTCCTGTAAAGCAAATGTACCTGAAAGCTTTAGCTTGTCTCGTAAATTAATAATAATTCAATAACGTCCTGTTATCCTGGTGTACAGATGAATATCCAGGTGTGTTAGTTGTTGAAGTCGTCTGTAATTGTCACGTAAAACCAGGAAAAAACACCTTGTATGTAAGCTAGCTAGCATTTTGCTTTAGAAACACTTTATGAAATAATATTTAGAGGACTTTGATAAGAAACTCTTAAAAAGCCATCATTGAGTCATTGAGTCTTCCAGCATCATAATAAACCAAAAAACAAAAAGTCGAATGAGAAAAGAAATCATTTTTAAGGCTGTTTCCACGCCTGATAGTCCGATCCGTTTGATTTGGCAACATTTGTCACATTTTCACTCTCCACCGAGTCAAACAAACTAAATCATTTAAAAAATCTGTTCCCCTCCTCGCCTGTGGGGGCGCTGCACTAATAAATACTAAATGAAACGACACAATAACCACTGAAGAAGACACTGAACGCAACTTCCTTCTTCACAAAATGGAAACAAAAATGGATTAGTGTTAAATTTTAGCAATTTTTTCCTGTAGCGTTCAGCTTGCACATTTGTTTTGGTGGAATTTACCCAGAATGCCCTTGCGCTATAACTCACTTCCTGATTTTATTCACATGTGCATTCAAATCGCACCAGAGTTCACTTCAACCAAACGAATTAGGCGAATTAAAGCCAGAAATGATGTGAACCAAAATGAACTTAAATCCTGTAGAAAACCTAAAGATGAAGCAATTTTTAAAAATTTTGTTGACCAATCAACAATCAGCTCTTCAAAACCTTCTAGATCCAGAGCATCGTGATGAGCATCTTGCACAATCAGTTGTTTAGTTTGTTTTTCATGGTTTTTCCTTCTCAGCTGTGATTTCAAACGGAGGAGCAGCGCGGCAAACAAGTAGCAGGAAAAAAATGAGACTTTATTAAAGAGTAATGGAAGCAAAGCAACAAACATAAAAGCAAAAGCAACATAAAAGCATCACATAAAAAGGCCGGCGTCAGGAAAAATTAATAAAACATCCACACATAAAAGCAAGTTTCTAAAAGTGAGACTCAGATTTAAAAGCTGAGATGATTCAGTGGAGCTCAGAAAGCTCAGGAACTCCTCCACTCTGGGAATCCAAAATAAATGAGCTCAAATCTCAAAATCAAATAATCCAAGTCTGAAGACCTATTTCCCATGAACCCAGGTTAGCTCACCAAACTCAGAGCTACTCTGAGTGAAAAGTATTTATTTTAATGGATTTATTTTTCAGCACATAATTTAATTTAACCAATTTCCACATTTTCTTCAGGTTTTTTTTAGTTTTAAGCCATTTTGTATATAAAATTGAGTACATTTCCATCAAAAACCTCAGAAATGTTCTAGAAAAAAACAATGAAATGTATGAACCTCAAAAGTCCAAAATTTTCTTACATGTTTTTTAAAGGTTATTCTAAAAAAATCTAGAAAAATGAGGAAATTTCTGAGTTTAAAAAGTCACAAATTTTCTTGAAAACCAAAAAGAAATTTATATTTTAATCTAAGAAATCTTGTAAAAAAAAAAAAGTAAATTTCTGAGTTTGAAAAGTGAAAAATGTTTTAGACATTTTTCAAAATGTCAGATAAATTTGGACATTTTCTGAGTTTCAAAAGTCTAAAATTTTTTACGTTTCAAACTCAGAAGATTTCTGTGTTTTTTCTAGAACTCTCCTCAGAGTAACTTTTCTGGCATAAATTTACTCTTGCTTTTGCTCCTGTGGTCCCAACATGAGCCTTTAGTTTTACTCTGGCGGCCTGAATGTTGTTTTCATACAAATAATAATTCTGATGTAATTATATTTTATGTTTTTGATGGTAAACCATTCATGGATTTTTATATAAAGGATAATAATGACGTCAACTAGCAGTTCAGAGCAACACAGGTTGCAAAATCCTCCAGAAAAGTCAGACTTTGGAAAGATTCCTGCTGAAATTAAATGAGTTGTTCGAGTTACCGCCTAATAACAGAGCGGGGACATATTTCTGGAGACGAGGTAACCTTGTGGTTGTTCAGGCTGATTTTTCCACCATTAAGAGAATCCATCCTAAACCTTGCGGTGTTCCCATACCTGCTCCGTCAGGAGGCCTCGGTCTGGAAACGTCGAGGTTGGAAAATCACCGGCAGAGCTTTTCGACGCTTTCTGGGTTTTTAAAGACGGGAAAAGAAACGAGAAGGAGGAGGAATATAATTTGAGAGATACATATTTTCTCATTTTTGAAAACAAAGCTTCACCTCTGCATATGAAACATAAAGTCCCTGCAGGGATTACATTTCAATTTAGTAGTAAAAATATCCCTAACAACATAATTTAGAGTGTATGGTTCACGTTTTAGCGTTATCCTGCTTCAGTTGTGGTTCTTACTCTGCATGTTCCCTGTTTGGGTGGAAAAAACCTCTGAGCATTTTGGATAAATCAAACTCTTATTTAGGAAATAGGTTTTTCATAAAAAGAATGAATTAGCAAAGCAGCATTAACACCTTGAAGTCCAGGGAAGCAAAGAAAACAAGATGAATAAAAATGGAGGATTCCTTCTCCTGCTGTTTTTTGTTTAAAACTCGCAGTAAATACGGTTTAAATCTCCCTGAAAGGGAGTTTTAGATGTAAATGTTTTGTTTTATTTCACAACTGAAGGCAGAGAGTTGTAAAAGGAAACAAAAGGTTGCATTTACGACGCCACGGTTGTTTTAAAACGTACAGCTTCACAGTACAACAGTTCATCCATCAACTCAACTTTCTCTGATTCAAAATATGCAGGAATTGCAAAATTACAGAAACATTTGCAGGGATGGTGAAGATGCCAAGTTAACAACAAACATCTCTTTGTTCATAAAATCATAATAAGTGTTATCTTTGGTGTTCTGCAGAGAAGTTAAACTGACCAAATGCTAATAAACATGATAAACTAAACATAGTTTACATAAACAAACTTAATCTAAACTTAAAACTAAAACTAAGTTCAAAATTGAGATAGTAAAGTAGGAAAAGGTTTAGCAAAACCAGGTTAAAGTAAGCCAAGCAAGCTAAAATAAAATATGCTAACTAAGCTAAACTAAGTAAGCTAAAATATGCTAAGCTAAGTTGGGAAACTAATCTGGGATAAGCTGAACAAAACTAAACTTAGATATTATATCATAATAAGATAAGACAAACTGAGCTTACACTGGGCCAAAATGATCAAGTGAAAGGTTCTCCGCTCCTCTTAGACGTTTCCAACTTTCTCCACTCAGCTCCTTCAGACTAGCCAGCAGTAATTAGCAAACATCTGGTGGAGATGTGCATCTTCTGATAATATTAGCCAACTAGGTTAAGTTAAGACAAACTGAATAAACTACGATAGGCGAGCTAAATTAAGCTAAGCTAAGCTACGCGTAGTTAAATGAAACTACGCTAAGAATAATTTTACCCTGATTTCAAATAAAAAGTCTCTTGAATTGCATAAAACCAGTCCAAGGGTCACAAATGGTCCCTCCTGTTCCAGAGTCTCCTGTCTGTGACCGAGCCGTGCCACCGCCGCTGTTAATCGACTCTGAAAGCTTCTGTGCAGAAGTTCAGCGTTGACCCGGTGACACCGTCATTCGCACCACAGCGGCGATCCTCCAGAGAGAACCTAGCATCAAATTACCTCTCTGCTCAGACCTGGGCTTTCTCTCATGTCTGTGTTTCTGAGGGCCGGGGTCGGCGCTGCCTTGACCACAGGCTGACTGCTCGCCCTGAGCCCCTGGCGTCAGTGTCAACGCGAGGTGAATCCGACTATCTCCACTCACAAATCTATCCCCCGGGACGCCTGAGCCCTCACGCCATCGCAGAACATCCTTTTAGAGGGGGTCCATCGGCCATTATGTCCCTCCTCACCTCTTTCGCCACGCCGGCAGGGCGCTAATCTCTTTCTGCCTGTGTCACTGTCTGCCGCCGCTCTCCAAGGATGGCTACCTTCCCCGGTCAAGGTGACTCAGAGTTTAGTTGGTCCTGCAGACCTGGGCTAGCGGGGTTTATGAATTACAGGGCTCGCCTAAGTGGTAATTTAGCCAGGAATTAAGGGATAACATGTATTTTGAGAGAGGAAATCCTTTGAGTTTCCTTTTTATAATAGAGCACCTACCTCACAGTGGGTAATTGGAGCCAGATGTTGCTCCATGCAGCATTAAAAGAAGCACTGGCCTCCCTCTTTCCACCCGTTCTGCTACGTGAAACATCTTGAAATTCTGTCATCATACCAGCTTTTGTGTGATTGCGTGCTCACATGCACTCCCGTGTCGGTGCCACATAATCATGTTAGTTAGATTTAATCAAAGAAGAGGCAAATTATGCGCTCTTCCCATCAAATTTTGCCGCGTGACGAGCAGCGTGCAGAATCGACGAGTACAACCTATCCCTAAGTGCTTCCAAAGGATGGTGCAGAAGAAAGGATGAAAGGGAATGCCTCACATGTATACTGGCAAATTGTCTGCTTACACCGGCGAAGCTGGGAACGTGGCAGCCTGCTCCTAATAAGCACCATGCACTATTTATGATCATAAACCAAGGGCAAGGAGGGTGAGCGCTGTCAAAATAAAAAAACATGTCAATCTTTGCTCCCCACTGTTGCGCGAGCGCGTTGCCCGGCTGTTAACGCGCTTTTTCTTCATGTTTTCTTTTGCTTGTGATGTACAAAGGCGGGAAAAATCACATCAAACCCGCAGATTTCTTAAACTTCTACACGTCTGAAAAGGGGAGGCGAGAACGGTGGAGGAGGAAGAAAAGGGGGGTTCTGGAAATCAAAGGGAATATCAAAGTTAAGGAGAAGTACAGGAACATGTCTGTGAAAAGTAAATATTTTGTCCTAATGGTTTGTGTGTTTGCAGCGGGAGGTTTTAAGGTGGGGAAGTACGGTTGCTTAGGTGGGAAAAAACGAGGCCAAGTTTCGTTTTTAATACTTCATAGGGCATCGAAAATTCCCTCTGAATTTTCCCAACTTCTCCCCACTCTGTGCAATTATGCATGTTTATTCATTTTGATTAACAGCGATGAAAACTCATGAGCCTGAATGATGAACATTTGTGCCACTGAGCGAGTGACAGTCCATCAGCGGCAGATGAAAGCCCAACTTTTGCTCTTTTTTCTTTTTCCCCGCTGCCTTGCACCTTCAGAAACAGCAGGTAACTGGAATAGTTTCAATATTTCACTCGTCTCTGAGGACGATATTCAAAGACGAAGGAGGAATATCAACGGGTTTCACTTTGAGCTGCCGTGACACAAGTAATACGTTGATTAGCTGCTTTGGGCCCCGACTCCTTTCGACTTCTAACAGCTATTCGACCTCTTTCTTCTCCAAGACGTTCCACTTTGAATCTACCGGCCACTCGAGGGATACAGGAGGGAGACACGGAGAAGTTAAATAAGGAAAAGTGAGAATTGTAGCTGCTGTCAGGTTAAAGCGTTGAATTGCTAATAAAAAGACAATTTTTTGCCTTCCATACAATGTATTTCTACCTGCATGCATGACTTTTTTCTTCCAGTTTTCCAAAAATAATTAAATAAATCCCAAAATATCTAATAATTGGCAAACAAAATGATTGTAATTTGGTAAAAATGCTGCCACTGTGACTCTCTGTTGTTTATTTTTATCTGTGCAGTAAAAATTAATTTGAAAATAACAATTTTTATTTAAAAAATAGAAATAATTAACTCCCTGAAATGGTGACTCTCACTCATCTGTTTTTATGTATCTTATTTTCAGTTTGTTTTGATCGTTTTAAAAGATGCTTCTGGAAATGACATAAACCTTTTAAAAACGTTCAGCTACAGTTCTTTGCAAAGGTTTCAAACCACTCTGATGCATTTCCACTTTCATGTAGTTTTTTATGTTGGAGTTAATCAATAGTTTTGCAGAATTTCTGAAGCTTTTTCAAAGTTTTTCTACGGACTTTGGCTCCAACCATGAAAGCCAATAGTACAAAGTGAACTTTAGAGGCTGAGCAAAGAGGAAGAAAGTATCTTGAGCAGATGGACAGAATATGATATTTGTAATTCACCTTGTTGGTGCAACAAGCTTTATTCTGTCACTCTTCAGTTTTCTTTTCATGGATGCAGCTAAAGAAACTGAAAAATGTAGGAAAACTAAACAAAAGCCAAGCTCATCACAGAAATAGCTTAAACTAAGCTAAGGTATGATAAACTAAACTAAATTCAACCAAGATAAGCTAACCTGGGCTAAAATAAATATTCTAAGTAATGGAAACTGAACAAAACTAAGGTAAGTTTAACCAAGATAAGGGATGTTAAGCTAAGCTAGCTTAACATCCCTTATGTTAAGCTAGGGATGCTTAACTAAGCTTACCCTAGCTTAGTTAAGCTAGGGTAAGCTAAACTAAGTTAACTTGGGCTAAAGAAAAATAAATTATTCAAAGAGAAGCTAAGCTAAGCTAATGGAAACTGAACAAAACTGAGATAAGTTTAACTACCTTAGTTAAGCTAGCTTAGTTTAGCATACCCTAGCATGTTAGACTAAGCTAGGTACACTAAACTAAGCTAACCTAGTCTAACATAAGATAAATTAATCTAAAAAAGCTAAGCTAATGGAAACTGAACAAAACTAAGATACGTTTAACTATCTTAGTTTAACATATCCTAGCATGTTAGACTAAGCTAGGGTAAACTAAGCTAAACTAACTTGGTGTAAAATAAGATAAATTAGTCTAAGAACAGCTAAGCTGATGGAAACTGAACAAAACTTAACTCAACAGCACTAAGCTACACAAGCTAATTTAAGCTAAGGTAGAATAAACTGAACTAGGCTAAGTTAAGCTAAGCTACTTTGGTTATTTTGCTAACATAAGCTAAAGAGAGATTAGCTGAACTATGTTAAGGCAGGATAAACTTTACCAAAAAAACAAAAGTCAGTTCACTAAACTAAGTTAAGGTAAAATAACACCGTTAAGTCAAACTAAGATAAGAGAAGCTAAACCAAAGTAAGGCAGAATAAGCCAATCTAGAAAAAAAAGCCACTTTTACCCAAGATGAAACAAAACTGAATAGGCTAAATCTGGCTAGTCCAGTTAACTAGGTTAAGTTAAGACACACTACATTTGGGAAGTTAAATAAGCTACCTTGAGCTAAATTTAAAAAAGTTAAGGGAAGCTAAATAAATCTAGCTTTTAGCTAAGCTAAACTAAGGTGCGCTAAGATAAGTCAATGACATCTAAAGTAACGATGTGTTATTAATAATTTGATCTGCAATTGTTCACATTTTTCAGATTTCAGACCCTTTTTCAGAGAGAAGTTAAGAAAATGAGACAACAGTTTCTTAAAGTTTTGTCTATAAGAGGCTAAATTAGCATTTATACATCCTGCTCTGTAATGGGTAAAATTACAGGAATTTTAAGGGATTAAAACTTTAAATCATTGTCTAACTAACACCAAAGATTAAATTGAAAGCTTACATATAAATCTTGATATAAGGAAGGAAGAAAAAGGAAACAATAAAAGTATTTTGTACATTTTCCCAGATTATAATGGCTGCAGTAATTCAACTAACCTAATGAATTTGAGGCTCAAATATAAAATGTATGAGAGAAACATCAGTGCCAGAGATTGGACCGGACCATGGGAAGAGGGATGGTGGAGGAGACCACAGCAGCTTTGGAGTTTATTAATAAAAGAGAAAAAAGGAAGGAGAAGAAAACACCAATTTCCTTCCAACAGCTGAGCACCTAGAGGTCATTATTTTCTGTGTTGACTCGTAATGTGAAAGTCCCGAGTCGTGTTCGGTGAAACTTCCTTCTGTTAAATCAGCTGTAAATAATGACTCGCTCAGACTTATTTCTCTACCTTGACCTCTGGCATTAAGGCAGCGACAATCTGTAAACAGGGATGTCTGATCATGACAGGCCTCCACCATGAAGTCACTTATTAAAGGTTATTATTTTGTTTTCACATGTGCCAAAGCAGGAAAAGCAAAAATTACACCAGGCATCATTATGGCTGCTGTGCTTTGTCTCTTTTAGCTGAAACTTTCAAACAGACAGGAATAAACGGATTGTGTCACTTCCAGGTCTTCGTTAAGGTGTTAAAGTGGAAGAAGCTGCTTTTTCCCTTCAGAAATGACAAAAATGAATTAAATTTAGCTGTAATTTGGTCCAACTTTGCAGATTAAATTAAAAAGGCAGCATATCTAGTGGCCAGCACATCTAATGGTCATTTAAAACAATTTAATTTCTTTGTTTTTACCATTTTCACCTCATCAAACAACTTCTATTACCATATAAAGATAAGTTAAGATGTAATTTATTAAGGGAAAAAACAATTTTGTTGGTTTAAAGACGTGAAAACGCAACTTAAGATTCATTAATCTAAAGAAATTCAAGTTAGAAGATGGAAACGTAACAAAGACCAAATGAAATGAGATTTATTTAGTAATTTTTTTTCCAATTCAACTATTTAATTTGATTTATTTTTCAGTTTTTAATGAAAAGGGCTAATTTACTCTTCCTACAATAAAATTCAAGCATTTTCAAGGAAAGTTTTCAAACTTTTCCAGAACCACTCTGGTTTAAATTCACTAATATATCACATAATTTATTTCTCATTTTTATAATGTCTTGAGATAATGTTCTACATACTACAGCAGAAACAAAACAAACTAAAATCTAATAAAATGTTATGTCTTTTCCACATCTTCTAGAGCAAAACACTAATTTAGTGTAAAAATTACCCCAATTTCAGTAACATTTAATAAATATAAGCTGATAAATCAGTCATTTTAAGGTAAATTACCTTTTTGCTCAAATAAAATGCTTATAAAGTCACCAACAAAATCTCTAAAAAATGTTCTGGTTAGATTTTCTGGCAGTAGAAATAATTTCAGTGATTGAAACTAACAGAAAAGAAGAAAAGTTTAGACTAATTTAACTTCAAACAGTGAGGAAAAAAAACATACATTTTCATGTAAATAACATTTTCAAATGTTGGATTGCAGTTTGAATATTAAGCATAAAAATGATCAAATTGAAATAGTGAAAAATGTTTGTTGTATTCTCATTATTAATCTACTTTCTCAGCAGGATAAACATTTACATTAAATCTCCTATTTTCACGTGACATCCACACATTTATTACAGCAGATGACCCCACCTAGAAAAACAAAAAAACGAGAAACAGATCGCTGCGCGGAGAGAAAACAGGGATGAAAAATGATAGTGGAGGAATGATAACAACATCTAAACACTCTGACTCTGGAGGCCGGGCTAATGAACGTGCGAGGACAGGAATAGAGAGTGAAAGAGCCAGGGCCGTCTTCCAAAATATCCACTCCCACATAGGTCAGCGGACTTTTGGCTACATCCTGAGTGGCGCAGAGGAGGGATGGGATGGAGGGAGGGAGGGAGAGAGACGCTTAAATGCCTGGGATCTGAGGAAGGAATTCGCCGGGGCATGGGAATGGCAGAGTCACGGCAGTCGCCAGAGAACGCTTTTAAAAAACGCCGCCACACTCCAGCCTGTCACTCCTGCAGACTCTCTTTCTCTCTCTCCCTCTTCTTCCTTTTTGTTTTTATGAGTTTGTTTTCCAAGGACGAGAACCCTGTTTGCTCAAGATGTTCTCTAAACAAACTCAGTGTGAATAAAGGGGATTATTTACCGATGTCAGATTAGACGGGGTTCTGCGGCCGAGACGCCGACCAGCTGCGCTACCTTTTTGGGAACATTCCTGTTCCATCCACCTCCATTTTCTCAGGGGATTTTAGATGTTTTTGCAAGAAAAGCCTGAAATTTATGATTAATAGCAACATCAGAGTGGAAGATAAACAGAAAGATTTTATTACACTGCCTCGCAAATCTGTTCACACCCCCCGAGCTTCAACAACTTCAGCGTTTTATCGGGATTTTACGTGACAAAACAGCACAAAGTTGCACGTAGTTTAATTATTTTATCTAAATAAATATCTGAAAAGTGTGGCATGCATTTCTTTTCACCACAATGAGTCAATACGTTATAGGTCCAGCAGCAGAAAACAAAATATCTCAATCATCTCGGAACGTTAAGTTTTGATCTGAATCATCCCATAATATCAGCTACTTCCTGTTACCTCTGACCAGCTTGCCCACAGCATGATACTGCCACCACCATGCTTCACAGTAGGAATTGTGTGTTTCTCTTACTTAATTATTGAACTGTGAACGTTCCTGGTTGAACTGAATACTTTGAGGTGTCAATTATCGCATTTCAAAAGCTTATTTGCAAAAAAACTGTTTAAAAAAGTCTAAATGTTTGGCTCTACACATGAAATTCCAGTGAAAAAAGTTGAAGTTTGTGTTTCTAAATTGAGAAAAAGTAGAAAATAGGAAGAAAAAGTATTAAAAAATATATTTTACAGTCAAATAAACTATTGTTTTAATAGCATATGAGATAATTCAGGTAAATGTAGCAAATGCCTACATAAAATGAAAGATAATTTAAAAAAGTTTCCTATCTCTATATGTTTAGATTATGTGCATATGTATGAGTGCGTGCAGAAACGGAGGAATGAGCAAATCTCCATCTCATCCTGATTAAATTCCTCTTTCAACTTTGAAGGTGCATGGGAAGGAAGAGGGGGTGTGTGTGTGTGAGTGTGTGTCGTTGGAGACGATAATTTATTTATGTTTTGAGACCAAATCTGGGTCACTGGAACCTCGCTGTCCTCCTCTTCCTCCTCCTCCTCCTCTTCCTCCAGCCCTGAATCCCCCCGTTAACTAACCGCACATAACAACAGCGCTGAACTCTTGTAATTTATTATAATTACTGCCAGGTCCGAAGAGGACGGCGCTGCTTTCTAAGGCAGAGAGTCGAAGTGGGAAACACCCGACTCCCTCTGAGAGGAGTGCTGGTCAGATTAGAAAGTAAACAACACAAAGAGTCAGTGGATTATTTATCTGAACAAAGTTGCTGATATTGTTGCGCACTGGGAATGTCTCGTCACCTTCTGTTTGGGTTTGCTTTTGGAAAACACTTGATGATATTTACAGAGTCTCCTGTGGCTTTTTTTTAAACAAATACAGAAAAAAAAGAAATATTTCACAAAAAAATGAGAGAATTAGTCATTTATTATAAATAATGTGGAAAGAAATATATAAAATAAAAATAACTTGTACCTAATCACTTATTCTTCAGAGTTGAAGCTGTTATTCAGACTAATCTCCTAATTTCTTCATCTATGTGTGTATGATTTATGCTTTATGTTGGCCCATTTTGCTTCACCACAAAATAAAGCATCGATATAATAAATAAAACATTAAGTGGATGATCTTAAAAATTCAGTTAAGCTGATAAACAATCTGCATTTTCTACATGAAGCTTTAAGGTTTTCTATCTGAGCACAGAGCGGATAATTCATCTTAAAAAATAAAAAAAAAGAAATTCAACTTAATTCAACAGCTATTTTTAAGTTTTATTGAATAGCACAAACATAAACTTGTTGAATTAATTTTACTAATTAGTGTCAAGCTAACCAAACATGCTAGCTCTAAAATAGCTAACAGATGCTAGCTCATGTTTAGCTATTTTCTGCCTGTAGCTGCTAGCTGGAATTTTCAGTTTTGTCAAAAAAAGTATAATTTTTAGCTAATATGTCACTGTAAGTCAGTGTTTATGTTTTCAGAGTGAAGATAAGCTTATTAAAAAGAATAAATTTGATAAAACGCTTTTTAATTTACGTAAATAACAACCAATGTTATTATTGGAGTTAAATAATCTGTTACTAATCACAGATTAACTGTTTTAAATGTCACATTTGAAGTTTTATAAACAGCATTATGTAATTTTTTTATTTGTTTTCTGAAAGAACAGATTAAAATGCTCTTTCAAAAAAGTACAATTGTTTTACAAGAACTGTTATTCAAAATAAAAATGCCAAATTTCTGCAGCAAGCAAAGAAAATGTTCTGATTATTAGTTTTCTTCTGCTAAACTTTAATCCACATTGGTAATATATAAACAAATGAGGTGACAATGAGCTTAATAATGTAGAATACCAGCCACAAAAATAATTTACAGGAACTTAATTTAGTGTCAAAATTGTATGTTTTTGTTACTTAATATTTCAGTTTAAACATGTTAACATGTTTAAATCAAAACTAAATATTGGCTTCATTGCTATTTGAAAATGTGAATCACATTTTATTTCCTTTTAGCCATCCATTTAATTAGAATATTTTAATTCAGCAATCTTTTGTTCCAGATCATAAACTAGACCATTTAATTTGAATTTTTTAAAATGCTGCAGGTGTAATCATAAAAGAGAAACAGAAAAATAAAAAGAAATCACAGCTTCTATCCACTTGTATTAGCGTTAGCAGCGTGATATGAAGCTTAGCGAAGCATTCGAAGGTATTTAGGTAAATCTCCCGTCTGAGTCTTCCTGTTTTCAAAGCAGAGATGTTGGTTTTCACAGGTATTTTTGCAGCTGCAATTAATAACTGCATGTACTTCCTCTTTCAGGATGTTGTTGTACGCAGATCGCATGCTGAGATGGTAAAGACACCGTGACTCGAAGGAACATTTCCTGACGAACTCCCATTTTTCCCTTTTTAACCGTCACTCAGATTAGGTGCTGCTAAAAAAAACCCAAATAATTTTGCAGTCATTAGTTTGCAATTATAGCACAACTATCTGCCAGCTTTGCAATTATCAGTGTGGAATATGCTAATCCAGTCTGATTTCATGGACTGATTTAAGGAAAAACAATGACAAAGAGTTGAAAAAGGAAGAAGCAACACAAGATTAAAAAAGCAGCAAAAACTGAGCTGGGAAAAGAAGTTAATCAACAACGTGTTAATTGAAAGCAAGTTCAATAATTGTTGTATTACAAGCACAAACATTACTTCACTTAAATATTGTTAATGCATTTTTTTGTTGCACCTATTAGAGATTCTTGTCTGAGAGTTAATTTCATTATGCTAATCAGGCCCTCATCCGTACAGAACCTCTGCTTTGATCCGTGTTAGTTGTCGTGATCTTCAAAGACAACGTCACCACTTCCTTTAAATGAATTTTACATTTTTTAAAGGAATCTTATGGAAATGAATGTGGAGGGGGCCAGGGAGGGGTGCTAATTAATTTTTTATGATGTGTCTTGGTGTTTTGGAGAGTGAGGCTGGATTTCATTTCAGTGTTTTAGCAGGAGGAAACGTGGAGGCGGGACGGTGGGGAGAGAGGAAATAGTTTCAGATGTGAAAGATTAAAGAAGCTGTGAATTCAGGACTTAATTTGGACTGATAAACTTCACTGTTTAATATGCTCTTTTGTGCTCTCAGCGTGAAAAAAAGGGAAAGTTTTTCTGAATTTTTCCTTTTTGTTTCCTGCCTCGTGCTGATCCCAGCTTCTCCCTCTCTCACGGTGAGCACTTCCTGTCCGGCGAGGGAAGCCTTCTTCAGGAGGAAGAGGAGGATGAGGAGGAGGCACCCACCCACGAACATGTCTGCATTATTAAAACCGGACAGCGCTGCGAATCAAAGGCCTGGAATTTGTCTGTAAAACCTGGCCTTAGGCAGTACGAGTGATCAAAAATAAAGAAGAGTGAGGCTCCTGTCGGACTGTTTGTTTATTATTCCTGTAATGTTTCTGGGCAAATTCTCATGCAAAAGGTTGTAATCCCATCATCATGTCACAAACACAGACAGAATGCTGCAATGCAGACTCACATTAAAAATAATTTAAAGACTCAATTTAACTGAGTTATTAAATATTGAAGCTGAGATTTCTCCTAATAATATACATGCTCGTATGTTTACCACTGTGTTGCATCATGTTCCCTAATAAAAACACTGGATGAGTGAGGAAAATATGAAAACCAACTCAGTATAGTGACCCATAAGCTCAAACATTTAGTTTTTCTATTGGAATCAGTTTGAATTTTAAAGGAATTATGAACCTTAAACAAGTTAGGAAAGGTTTATGTTTGTTACATTTTTTGCTGGAACTCCACTGGGGTTGCTAGGTAACGGGCTCGGCCTCTCTGGGGTTGCTAGGTAACGTTCTGGGCTTCTCTGGGGTTACTAGGTGACTGATTTGTGACGTTACATTCCGGAGGTTTTTGAAACAGCTCGTTTTCCAGACACCAAAAAACATAAACTTATTGTCAAAAACTGGCTGGGTGAGTTTTTCTTTTTTTAGAAAAGTGATTGGTTTGTTTTTAGAAGCAGCTGAGACCCAAACGAAAGACATATGTGTGTAATTTAACAACACTGTCCAATAAATATTCTGCCTCTGCACCCATATGAATGTGATGACGGATTACACCGAGACCAAGCGACTTATTTCCAAATCACTACTGCGCGGCATGGAAAGTGGGATTTCCAGCACATTAAATGGCCTTGAGATTTAAGACTGTGGAAAACTGTCGGGAACTGCCAAAACTTGACATGTACTTTGTGTGTCAGAGTTGCTTTTGGCTTTTTCAAGAAAACATTGCACCAATATGATGAACAATAGAATTTTTGTTCAACAATCACAACACTGGAACAGAAAACCAGTAAAAAGAAGTTAAAAAAAATGATAATAAAATACATAAGTGAGGTAAATCTTTAACTCAGGGAAAACTAGCTGAGGTTGTTGAAAGAAATCAGTGTTAAGCCTGGTACAGTACAGCCTGCTTTATACTTATGCTATATGGTTCTTATGACATTGTATTTGATAAATGAAACATTTGAGTCAGCAGAACGAACTGCTAGCCAAACATCTACATTCTGCTGAAATCTCTACACAATAAACGTGATAAAAGTTTGAAAACAATAGAAAAGGAGCTACAGAAGGAATATCTAATCATTAGAAAAGCTTGTTGTATTTAAACAATTTAATTTTATACCAAGATATGAGCTAGCTTATAGCAGAGAGATGCTAGAAGGCTTATGCTAGCATCTTCGCTAAACAATTAGTGCATCAAGTTAGCATAAACAAATGTGTATACGTGGCTACTACAGTGAGCCATCTTGGAGTGAGTTTAAACTTTGATTAAATGATCATTACTCTGTTATCCTACCTGATCAGAGGAGCTTTAATAAACATGATAATCATCTGTAGGTTGGTTTTGTTATGAGCATGAAATTAAATCTGAGCCCCTGAGTGTTAGCGCCAGAAGCCCCTGAGGGCATCACTCCTGCTTTAATGCAACATTCTTGATTTTCAAAGGAGAATTTCAGATTAATCAAAAATGGTTTTTCTCTCCTTCTACATGAAGCTTTAATTGGGTCCAGAGAAAGCAGAGGAGTTTGGGTTTTAACTTTGACTTGCAGCAATGAGTGAAGAGATCTGCACAAACAGAATCGTGTTTGTCTGAAGATCTTCAACGTTTCATTGGCCTCAAATTCCCTGAATTTCCAGCTCTTATTGATAATTGAAATATCCTTAATCACTCATTAAATGTTTTAAAACTCTTACAAGACAAAAACATTCAGCCTTCCAAAGACAACCCTAACATGTTTTATAAGAAATTATAAACTCTGTTGCCAAATATCCTCATTTTTAGCCAGTTTAATGACCAGAATTCTCCTATTTGCTCTAATTACACTTTTAAATGTTTTAAATAGTTTGTTTTTAATTCCCAAATACATTCACTTTTTAAAACATTTTAAAATTCATTCACTAATTACTTGTATATTAAAACTTACATTTATCCACATTCAAGTTTTGTATATTCAGAATCTTAATTTGATATATTTTGCCATTTTGTTTAATTTAATTTAATTTAGTACATCTTTTATTGTTTAACGATTTAAAATAGGTATATTTTTAATATATTATTTTTTATATTAGTAACTTACTTTTCTTTTTGCATTTGAAACATTTTTGTGTTTGTATTTTACATTTATTATATTTATCTTTGCATATATATATTTTTACTTTATGTATTTTCAAATATTTTACTTTCTGAAACATTTTAAACTTCTTTGGTTAATTACTTTAATCTATTTTTGACTTTTGCATGTTTATATTCTTCATGTACTACCTTTTGTCATTTTATGTACCTTTAATTTATTTTAGTATTTAAAAAAAAGTACTTTACTGTTATAATAACTTTTTCATACTTTAATTTTACATTTAATGCATTCATGTTTGTATATTTCAAAACTACATATTTAATATATATAAATTGGATCTATTATGTGTAGAAATTTGGATCAAAAATTGTAAAACATTTAAAAGTTTTGGAAAATTATTGAATTTTCTCAATTTCAGAGCACAAAGGAAACATGTCCTGCCTGCTATATTCAATAAATATATATTACATCATAGAATATAAATAAAAAAGGGATAAGATTCTTTCTAAAATACATATTTGTTATTTCCCAAAGCCAAATCCTGTGCAGCTGCAGTACAATCCGGCACACAGCGAGTTGTTTACGTGTCACTGTGTCCTTGTTGGATAATATCTTATAGGTGAACGTGGCAGATTGTGCTTACCTACTAAATCCGGCATTAGAAACATTTCTGAAAAAGCCTCTTACACGCCAACAAAACATCAAATCTGCCCTGCCTGGGCGCTCAGGCGTCCTGCCAGATCTACTCAGGTAATGCACGCTGGAAGCTGACTGCACAAATCTACCGCCGGCTGTGCCCGGGATACCGCCGCTATAATTTTCCATCATCTATCATTTGAGAACCATACTGTGGCACGTGAAGTAATTAATTAGGAAGACAAATACAGGCAGGGAGGGAGGTTTTATGTCAATGGGAGTTGTGTTTTGATGGATTGGACGGCAGGTTTCTGGGGTTGAAATGGAGCTTTGGGATAAGCTCTTCTCCTCTAATTCCCCTCATCATTTCAACACTTAGTCTGTTTTTCCTCCAGTTTTTCCACTTTTTTTAGTTTGAAACAGTTATTCTAGCCTAAATATTGGCTAAAGTGCTACAATCAGGGATATATCAGATACATCCTTCAATATTCAATAATCAGTAGAACCATATTTTGCTGAAGTTACAGCTTCAAGCATTTTGGAGTATTTGTATACAAGCTTTCCAGATCTAAAAACTCAAGCTGGATCTGGATGGAAAGCATTTGTGAACATCCATCTGTCTAAACTTTGACTAGGTCATTCTAATGTCCCAACCTCTTCGTTGTAGGTCAGGTTGAATGTTTATTGTGGTTCTCCATCTCAGTCTGAAGTCTTCTAGTCTTCATTTACACTTAAACTGGTGGACTTCATTTTCCCACCTCAGTCTGGTAAACTCGGTTTGATTGGGATCCAAAATTGCTACATTTTTTGCATTTTCAACTGGTGTGGTTCATGTTCACACTGCACTGTGTCAAATGAACCAAACCATTAGAAAAACCTGTTCCCCTCCTCACCTGTAGGGGCGCTGCACCAAGAACAACTGAAGGAATCAACATGAAAACCTCTGAAGAAGACACTTCATCACAAAATTAGAACAAATATGAAGTAGCGTCAAATTTTAGCAGCTATTTCTCTTTTGGTAAAAGACCAGGAGCCATTTTTCCACTAGTACTAAACTCATGCGTTTGTTTTACCCAGAATTCCCGGAGCTGTAGGGAACAATCTAACAATCCGTTTGGTTTTCACATATGCACTCAGACCACAGTAGTGTTCACTTTAACCGAAGAACTGAAACCGATTGTTTACGCATTCACACCTCCCCAAACGAAACGGACTCTCAAGGGAAATGAACTAGAGTTTAATTAAAGCAAACTAAACGTGGACTGAATGTTCTCTACATTACTTATGAAGACTTTAGATTTTATTGGAGGCTATTAGGGTAAATTTGTAGAATATTTATAAACCTTTTCTTTCTATTCTACAGGTCTGTTATATTCAAGAGACTAAATTTTGCAATGGATCTGAATTTGGAGTCCATTTATGATGGTAGTTTAGCAAGTCTGTTTCTACAAAAAGACGTGACAATCATGCTAAATCCCAGACAAATTGTCTTATGCAGGTGGAAATTGAAGACCTGCTGATTTCTTGCAGTGTGCTGCACCTTGCAGATTCCCAACAGGTGCCTGCTGGACTTTGCGGGTGTTGATCCAATGCCAGCTGGCTGTGCTGATGGATGACCAACCACCGTGTTCCTTCCTTCCTTTCTTCACTACCTTTTTTTCTCTAAACACAAGCCGTAGATCTTGGAGGAAAGAGGCGAGGAGAGAGCAAGAAGCGGATAGTGATCTGAGGACCAGAAACTGATTGGTTTTCAAAGGGTTTGGCACCGACCCGCTGCCGGAGGCAACCTGCCAAGGGAAGGTTCCTGTGTACTTCCAACAACAGTAAATGGGAAGTCTAATCAGGGCTATATTGAAATGGTGATTTCCTCCACGGACACATCATACCGATCCACACGAGGGCTCGCCGTCCTGCATGCACGCATTATATAATCCCACACGCATGCTTTATTCATGTGGATGCACCGTGTCAAAGAGGTGCTGCTTCACAGCAAGAAATATATGCACACACACAGACAGCCAAGTATACACACACTTACACATGCATGCATGGAAACTACAAGCCTAAGCTATGTAAACAGAGCACTTTTATTATTTATAGTGCTTGTTGGAAAGATTTTCAAAATACTTGAACCATCAAAACATTTTTCACATTTAAAGGAGATGAAGGTTTATCACTTTGTGTCTTTACTAGGTGAAGTGATGAGCTGTTCCTTGGTCTATCTTCAGATTTTAAGATTATTCTTCACTTACTGGTCTTCAGTTCTGTGAGATTATGACTCAACATTCAACATGGCAAGTTTGGAATATCGTCAAAAAGGGAAAGACAAGAAAACAACATTCACTACAGGTTTGAGGTCATTTTTAAAACAACAAACACAGCAAGTGGGTTTTTGTGTTTACATTAATATCCATAGTTCCAGCTTGCGTTCACATCTATGCAGATGATAAAATTGTTTATATAAAGACTTTAGGAGTTAAGATTGGAGTTCCTCAGGGGTTGATCTTAAGAGCGATCTTCTTTCATTATATTTATATAATTTCTGGGTGGCTCTAAATCCAGGCTGGTTCACACAAGTCGTGATCAACAACAGGAAGTTGCTGCTGGCAGAAACGGCAAAGAAGACAACAGGAAGTGGTAGAAGAAGAAGAAGTTCAATTTATAGAGCACTTTTTCAGCAACAAGGAAGTTCAAAGTGCTTTACATGAGTTAGAATAAAAACAAAAACACCCAACAAGCCCAATAAAAGAAAAACTATGCTTTAGGATGTTCCAGTTGTCCTGGGTTGCTAAGTAGATAGCATTTTCTAAGTTTGATTTAGAATTGTTTAAAGTATAAAGGATGGGGGATTGGAGGATGATAGGCTGGCATGTTTTTTAGTGCCAGCCTATTTCAAGAACAAACTTATTCACGTGTGACTTTAGTTGCATTTCTTTTTAATGGAAACACCAAAATAGAAAACATTGTGTCTTTCTTTTTAATTTAGAAGAATATCCACAAATTGTAGATTCATTTGTAATGGAAACGCAGCTACAGATGGATTACTGATTAATTTTCTTTTTGAGATGCCAATACACGAATACATATTGATGGTATTTTCTCCATCTTTTCATAACCAATGGAAAACAAATGTCTCCGAAACCCTAAATGCCAGCAGAAGCTGGTAATAAGAGGTCAAAAGTCAAAAAGCAACAGTGGAAGTGATGTCTCCATCTGGATCGCTGCCTGACGGGGAGTTTAAATGAAGTCCCTCACATGTACGTTTACAAAGGTCAGAGCGTGGCTTTATCCACCGCCAGCCGTGAGGATTAACGAGCCCCGGCTCGGCGCTGCACCTGACTGAACCTGCCTCTCAACTGGAGGGATAATGCCTCTCTCCGGCCGCCGCTCTGTCCGACCTCGCCCTCAATTTGCTCGGATTTGAACTCCTGAATTATGGCTTACTAACAGCTGGTACAAGGAGAGCGTCTCCTGCATATTTAATCGCATGAATTAAAGATGACCAGGAGGCGGTTTCACCAGGACCTTTTTCCTCTTGTATCACTGATACAAAGAGCGAGATGGATCCGAGTGCAGAGGTAACGTTTGATACAAGGAAGGCCGAGACCTTTCAGTAATTTGAATGGCTTCACACTGAAACAATGGCCTCTACTTTATAGGACCTTATAGGTCAACAATTTTAGAACAACAGAACCACAGTTCAATACAGAAAGTTTTGTAATCAATGGATCTACTAAAAACACTAAATGTTTTCAAAGTTAGTTAATGCACTAAATGACAAACTAGCTCCAATATTGGCACATTATCTGGAAATATGTTAGCAGGGGAAGCTAAGTGCGCAAAACGAAAAATTTGTTTGCTATTTGCGTATTTATTTGGTAAAGTGACTTTCCTTCTGTAATAATTGGATTTCTTTTTAAATTAGCAACATATTTCAATTCAGAATGTCTTTTTAGACCATGTCTTATGAATAAATAGCCATTTATTGAGAGGTAAAATAACATTAATCATCTGTTTGCAGTATTTGGTAGACGAAGGTTTCAGTCAAACCACATCACACGCGCGCCCTTCAGTTGCGCCAGCAGTGGCGCCACGCTGCAGCCTGCTGGGCTTCAAAGCCTACAGGCGACCGCAGCCAAGCCGTGAGTCTCAGGTGCGGTGGGTCTCAGCCAGACGGCAGATGTATGGAGGGACTCCCACAGCACTGATCCCTATTAGATCTCCACAATTACCCCGGCCGAGTCCCCGCAACTCTGCAAACTCTGCTTCAAATTAGCATCTGGCTCCCCGAGGCGGCCGGGGCCTCCTGTTAGCGCAAACCGGGGTTAACGTCAGGTAAGCAGCCTGACTGGTGGCCGCTGGGATAATTACGCTCTGACCGTCTGACCTGAGTCGTTTAGCACTGGGTGGAGGAAGAGGGTGGGAAAACCCAACTCAGTTTCTTTCCTCCATGATCTCCATTTTGAACTGAGGAGCCTCCTGTTAGGTAAAGACAGAAGTGGGGTCAGAGATATCCTCTCATCCCGCTTTGAAATGCTGCAGCTCTGTTTTGAATGCTGGCAATTAGAAGTAAAAACTCCCATTTTCCCCCCATTTCCCCACTAAAGTGATCCAGTCCAATTTCCCTTCTGTGTATGACTCTGCTAATAGACCCTGGTGCATCCGGTGTCAGGTCAGGATCTAAATAATCTCTGTGTAAAGTAATGTCCTCTGTTTACAGGCCATTATCTGTTCACAGTCCCTCTCTTGTCTGTCTCTTTGTTACTCCCAGCGATAGTCTAATTGCGTTATCCAATATGCACTCCCCTCTTTGATCACTTAGCGCCACTTAAGGTGTCTGCTAGAGTTGCTGGAAATTGTCGGAATAAAGCAAGAACAGGGGAGGAGAAGAAATAAAGGCAGAGGGAGCTGTCTGCGGAGAGACGAGGCCTCTTTAATTGCGAGCCTTTGTTTGGTGGAAGAGAAAGGTGCCAGGGGCGCTCTGACGTGGTTAATGCGAAGGGTTGACAGTGCTATTCTCTTCGGTTAAAAACATGGCAGACAAATGTCATAGGGACACAACACGGAAAGTCAACAGGCAGACAAAGAGGAGCTAGTTAAGAAAGATGCAGAAACAGTTGACAAATCCAGATGTTTTGTTTACATTCACTGGGAATAAAAACAGTTTGGGAAAACCAAACACTTCAAACACATGACTTCCTTACATGGGTGAGGGTTTCTGATGGGAAACGTAACAACTGACCCCAGAACAAAAAGACCTCGACTCAAATACCGCTCAGCGAGGGAGAAGTCGTTAAAATCAAAATAAAAACCCTGATTCTAATTTAAAAATGCATTTAGAGATGGACAACTTGTGCAGGTTTCTGCAGGTTTCACCAACTCAAATTTAAGACTTTTTAAGACCACTATGAATGCAGTTTAAGACCTGAATCATAACAGAAAGATACAAGAAGATTGAATATTTTTATATAATAGTGTCAAGCTTTTTTGGCACAATGTAGATGTTGGCAACAGAAGTGAGTAAACTGGCAATAAAATTACATTTACCAATGATACATGCCAAAAAGCTAGCAAATTAGCTAAAAAGGGTATATTAGCAGCTAGTTAGCGGTAGCCGCAACCGCCTCAAATCACTGGATGTAATGAAATGTTTGCCTGACAGAAATGTCCAGCGAGAAAAATAAACTGCATAGATTATGACATTAAAAATCGGCCTGCCAAGACAAAATTTAAGACCTGCTATAAATGTTTTTAAGGCCAACTTATGTATTTTCTAATTCATTTAAGACATTTAATGCATTAATTTTAGATAAATTAATTTTTACATGCATTTTTTCAAGAATTTTAAGGAATTATTGACTCAAAACAAGCTCCCATATTTGGCTTAAACATTCCTTGTAGGTTAGTTTTGTCTTATTTTAAGACATTTGCTCTAGAAACTAGACAAAAATAGTATTTAGGATCCTGTTTGTTCATTCATAATCCACATCGTCGCTCTGAACAAAAACTGACCCATAAATCAAGAGTTTGCTGTTTCTTCATCCCAGTTCATCCATATTTACCTGCAGAATTGATTCCCACATCACCTAAACGAGGTAAACCCTGTCCGCTGACTTCGGTCCGTCCACCTCCTTTCCACCGACTCTAAGCCCATAATTGCTCGCATCCTCTCTGCTTCCACCTCTCCTGCCTCTCTGTTGACTCTTTGTAGCAAAATAAACCACGGCAAACACGGCGTACACGCCGGCTATAAAGGAAACCAACAACTGAAAGGTAAATACCACTTTATCTGGCCTGTCACAGCGGCGAGCAGCCGAGCACTTTGTTTACCTCGATGGCGAGCGAGAGTGGCTCAGGCCCTGCTGCCGTCCTGATATGGCCTCTAATTAGTTTCCAGGCAGCCTTTACCTGCTTCACCCTCACAGTTAAAACCATCAGCTCTCTTTCTGCTGAACAAAGAAACCAAAGAAATCCTTGGCTCCTCTGCTGGTTGTTGCTTTCTTCTCCTGTTTGCTGTGTTCAACTCGACACCGTCGTTTTTTTCCACCGTGCTACTCTGACATTTTTATGTTAATACAAAGCCTATTTGCCCGTGTAAGTGCTGAGCACACTAATGCAATCTGCTCCAGCGCGGGAAAAGCTTTTATAGCTGTTCCTCTGAACTCTTTCAGACAAGAGAATTCATGTCGCTTCGGATGCAAAAAGCTCCATTGTTTCCCAAGATTAAAAGTTGGAAAGTTGTGCCTTCCTCCAAGACATTTAATAAATGATTGCTTAAACACCCTGTAGGTGTTGGGAAACAAACCAGCAACCTTTAAGCCTGCCTGCAAGACGGCAATAACATTACCTAAACCTTTAATCTCCTTCTTTTCTCCCTTTCCTTCTTTCACCTCTCCCTGCTGCCGGTGGTGTGGTTAGCCGCCACGCTTCGCTGAGCCGCTCTCGCTTCCCCCCACGGGAGGAAATTTGTGCATGCATACTGTACATGAACTTCGGATAAATAAATAAACACACAAAGAGCTGCTGGATAATTGAGCAGGAAGGTAGAAAGAGCGCGATGTGGAGAAGCGGACAGGTGAGACAGGTGTGGTGAAACCCAGTGGGATTCATGAGCCGGCCCGTCGTCACGGTTCCTGCTCGCATTAAAGCTTTTTTTTCTGAGTGTAGCTCATCTGGAGGCAGAGTGACCTCCCCCCACATCCCACACACGCTGCCGGAGCATCTCTCTGCGTTTCACCTTATTCATGCACAAACCGTGTTGGATATTAGAGGTTAAAGCGAGAGCAGCTCCCGTTGTCGACCTGTGCGTAGGTGTTTGGCTGCAGCACAAAAACCTGGCTGGCCTTTAACCGAGCTGCTGCTTACAATGCAAGGAGTTTTCCTTCAGGAAGAGTTGGTGATTTCTCCTTGTAGAAATAGTTCAGCCTGCTAAAGTGGCAGCAGAAACGCCCCAGAAAGAGGTAGATTTATCCCAGAATCAGGAAAAAGATGCACAACTACAGCAGCTACTAGGTTCATGGTGAGAAACCAGAGATCCGGAACTGGGCTAAAGTCCTTTATTCAGCTGAAATAAACATCCAAGAGTCTGGAGGAAGAGTAAACAAGTCCAGACTGCAGAACTTCACTTCATCTCTACCTGGACTTGGTACCAACACCAAAAAATCAATAGAAATCTACAAAATATTTAGGATTTGTACAGTAAAATTCAAGCACTTTTCAAATATTTAAAAACTTTTCCAGCTTTGGAGATAAAAACAATACAAATTATATAATAAAATATAGTTTCACTAATATAGGACAGCAGGAAGAAGGTAAACTAAAATATAACAAATGTCTCTCTAACTTACATTATAAACATTTGACTCCTCTGAAAATGAAACACTAAAAAAAAATTAGATTAGGAATAATAAATATTAATTACATCCAAATTAATATTAATCAGCTCAAATAAAATGCTTAAACAAAGTATAAATAAATATAAAACTACGATATCAAATCTAAAAAAATAGTTTTCTGGCATTTAGCAAATAGAAATAATTTAGATAATTTTAAATAACTTAGAACAAGCGATGTTTAGTCTGAGTTAACAACAGACATTGGAAAAAAAAACAACATTTTTTTCATTAGATGTATGAAAAATAACTCCAGGAACATACAAATTGCTCCTTTTCCCAGATGAGAATATATTTCTGTTGTATAAATATTACCAGTTTTACTGAAAATATTATTTTTATTTCATTTACTAGAATAAATAAATGATGCAACACAGACAGATTCCCATGCAAACAAGAAAAAGTCAAATTCAGACATTTTCATCCGTCTAATCTGTTTTTTATAAGGTAAAATCTCCAGAGATTACCGGCGACGCAATTTTCATGGCATCACATTTAGTGTTTTCCACTAGTTTCTGTGACATCAATGTCCATCCTTGCAAAAAGCAACCATGCAAATAATTAAAATGGAAATACAGTGTATTTTCAACCAGAAATCAATGCAGATGAGGGTCCTGGTCAATATCCGATGCTTTCCTTTTCAAAAGACGGTGTCAGCGGAAATGTCCAAAACCAAAACGATAGACCTCTGATGCGTGAAAACACAAACAGCTGTAACCAAATATGGCTTGATAAAATTAAATTAATCTTTTACTGCAGATGCATAACCTCACATTGTACTATAACGATACTCTGTCCATATAAATGGATTGTTTTAGTATATATTAACTGATTTAATCATTTATTCTGTGTGATTAAATAAGAAATTAACTTCATTTTTTTCTGGTAAAGTGCCTAATTTGACTTTTTTAAGAATCGATCATAACAATATAACTAAAAAACACTCTTTGTACTTCTAAAAAAGCAGTTGGAAAGCTTAAAATTGACTGAATTTTTCTAAATAATTTGCCTTTTTCGGTAAGAGCTGGACTGATTTGATTATATCTCAATATTTAAATACATTAATTGAACCGTCTTACAAAGTTTCAGATCATCAAATACATCCTAATGTCAGGAAAAAAAGTTATTTCTCCCCTTATTAAATCATGAATTATCCAGAAACGATATTTATTAGGTTCGTAGAATCAAAGAATTGCTTAAAAAGAACCAGTCTGACAACATGAAGTAGGCGAAAAGATCGGATGAGAAAATGAAGAGCCATTCTTGAAGGTTTTATCACAACTATTGATGAATAATTCTGGTTACAGAAATCCTCAAAACACCTAAAACTCAAGTTTAAGTGATTTTATGTAAAGAATATATAACTTAATGTGTGTTTTTCCCCTCAACTGAGTACTATAACTGAAATTAAGGGTTAAACTTTCCTTCTGAAAAGCACAATAATCATGAAAATCTCCTGTTTTATCTATTAAAAGAGTAAGTCTTATTGCAAAGTGTGGAAACATTCATTTTCCTTTAGTCCAATAGGAAGTGAAAATGTGTTGAGAAGGATGATGACAGGCCCAAGGATAATATCCAACGCTGGTTACATGACGATAAGGCTCAGGTGGCTCATATTAACCTGAGGAAATAACCTGAATTGTTGGTGGGTGAGAACTGTAGGCGTGCGTGGGTGTGTGTGTGTGTGTGTAGGGGGTTTAATTCAATTCCAGCCCATCATACCTACCTCAGCTACGGGCTTCATTGAGATTAATTACTCGCTGGGACCCCACGCGTACTAGCTATTAGATAGCAGCTATGTTAGCTTGATAGCATCCAGGACAGCCACCTCAGCAACCTGAAGAAAGTACGGGTGGCCAGACAAAAGCGGGAACCGCAAAGGGCGCTGATGCTATCGCCGACGTTGTTGTGTTGCAATTAATTAACTTCAAGGTGATTATACATCGCTGAGCAGAAAACTGGGGGATCCAGGCGGGTTAGATAAGGAAAACAAAGCTGGAGGTGATATTCAAATGTTTCCAGGACAGATTAATAATAAAGGGTAGTAATCTAAATATTCATTTAGGAGCATATGTGTTTAATATACCTTGTACTTGGGCATAAGGAACAATAGCGCACTGCCCTGAGCTGTGTTTGCAGCTGTGACCTATATCTGTGCACACTGCAGACATTAGCTTCACTGTAATAATCTGCAATATCACAAGCCTGTGGCGTAAAATAACCATCAGAGTGGGAGGAAATATGCAAAATATGCTATTTACTTTCAATTTATTTAACTACAATAAAGTTGTGCGCCAACTTAACAAATGGTTTTGTCACTTTTTGCTTTTTTTATAGTTTTAAATGTGTATTTTTTTGAGGCTGTGCTTTGTGCATCAGAAATGAAGCATGTTTGTTCTAGTTTGGATTAAAAGTGTGATCTGTGAGTAGTCAACATGCAAACAAACTTTACTCAAGCTAATTGGTGTTCAAGAAAGATTTTTTTCCTGAAACTTAAAAAATATATCCCACATTTCAAGCTAGCTGCTACCACCGCTAGCAACTGTTTAAGCTAACCACTTCTGAGCAATCAGGCTAGCTAACAACTAGGCTACTTGCTATCAGACTATGCTCTATTTAGGTAATCAATCAATCAATCAATCAAATTTTATTTGTATAGCACATTTCAGCAGCAAGGCATTTCAAAGTGCTTTACATCATAACAAACACAGAATCACAATGCAATATAGAATCAATCATTAAGTCAAGTTCCATCAATAAATTTGCAATTGATTACGTTTCAAATACAATTCTAAACAGGTGGGTTTTCAGTTGAGATTTAAAAGAAGTCAGTGTTTCAGCTGTTTTACAGTTTTCTGGAAGTTTGTTCCAAATTCGTGGTGCATAGATGCTGAAAGCTGCTTCTCCTCGTTTGGTTCTGGTTCTGGGGATGCAGAGCAGACCAGAACCGGAAGACCTGAGAGGTCTGGAAGGTTGATACAATAAAAGCAGATCTTTAATGTATTGTGGTGCTAAGCCGTTCAGTGATTTATAAACTAACAACAGTATTTTAAAGTCTATTCTTTGAGCTACAGGGAGCCAGTGGAGGGACTTTAGAACTGGTGTTATGTGCTCTATCTTCCTGGTTTTAGTGAGAACGCGAGCAGCAGCATTCTGGATCAACTGCAGCTGTTTGATTGATTTGTTGGACAGACCTGTGAAGACGCTGTTGCAATAATCAATACGACTGAAGATGAACGCATGGATGAGTTTCTCTAGATCTGGCTGAGACATTAGTCCTTTAATCCTGGAAATGTTCTTCAGGTGATAGAAGGCCGACTTTGTAACTGTCTTTATGTGGCTCTGGAGGTTCAGGTCAGAGTCCATCACTACTCCCAGGTTTCGGGCCTGATCGCTAGTTTTCAGTTGTAATAACTGAAGCTGTGCATTGACTCTAGATCGTTCCTCTTTAGGTCCAAAAATAATAACTTCAGTTTTGTTTCTGTTCAGCTGGAGAAAGTTTTGGCACATCCACACATTTATCTGTTCTAAGCATCTGTTCAGTGATTGGATGGGCTCTGAGTCACCTGGTGACATCGTAATGTAGAGCTGTGTGTCATCTGCATAGTTATGGTAGCTAATATTATTTCCTGTTATAACCTGAGCTAGTGGGAGCATATAAATATTGAATAAAAGGGGTCCTAGGATTGAACCTTGGGGTACCCCACATGTGACCTTTGACCTCTTTGATGAAAAGTTTTCAATTGAAACAAAGAAATCCCTGTTCTTTATGTAGGATTCAAACCAGTTAAGCACTGGACCGGAGAGTCCGACCCAACTCTCCAGTCGATTCAGTAATATGTCATGGTCAACAGTGTCAAAAGCTGCACTGAGATCCAACAGAACCAGCACTGTGGTTCTGCCACAGTCCGTATTTATATGGATGTCATTGAACACTTTTACCAGGGCGGTCTCTGTGCTGTGGTGAGCACGAAAACCAGACTGGAAGGAGTCAAAGAGGTTGGTTATAGTTAGGAAGCTAGTTAATTGTTTACACACAGCTTTTTCAATAACTTTGCTGATGAATGGGAGGTTGGAGATCGGCCTGTAATTCTGCATTAGTGATTTGTCCAGATTGTTCTTTTTTATAAGTGGTTTGATTACTGCTGTTTTCAAAGCCTGGGGGAAAACGCCTGACGAGAGCGATGAGTTTACTATTTGGATCAGATCAGCAGCAATAACAGGCAGGACTTTCTTAAAGAAATGTGTGGGTAAGACATCCAGACAGCAGGAACTGGAGCTTATTTGACTTATAATTTCCTGTAGGGTTTTATAATTAAGTAGTTGAAATTGGGTCATTTTTCCTGTATTTGTTTTGTTTGGGCACAGCATTGGTACTGACTTTATAGTGGATGTACAGATTAATCCTCTGATTTTTTGAATTTTCTCTGAAAAGAAGCTGGAAAACTGGTTGCAGGCGGCAATACATTGGAATTCAGGCGGTAACGTCACAGGAGGGTTTGTGATTCTGTCAACTGTTGCAAATAAAGCTCGAGCATTGTTAATGTTTTTGTTTATGACATCTGCAAAGAAAGCCTCTCTTGCATGTTTTAGTGTTAAATGATAGTTATGTAGTCTTTCTTTATAGATGTCACAATGAACGTCTAATATTTATTCTGTTACACAGGCACTGAAGCTAATCATCACCCAGACTTGTCATTACCCTAGCTTGCTAATGCTTCAGCTAGCTGTTTTTTTTTAACATTAATTCCATTCATACAAGCCTGAGTCGGGGTAAATGAAACATAGGCTACTCAAGCTAGATGCTATTAAAGCTAACTGACACCAAGGCTAGCCACTAATCAGACTAGTTGCTTCTTTGACTCATGCTGAATGCTACACAAGCTAGATGCTAATGAAGTCAACTGCTATGCAGGCTAACTGCTACATAAGCTAACCTGTACTGGAAGAGGAAGAGGATCAGCGAGCAAGTTGGAACTAAGTTATAACTTTTACTACTTGAAAATATTCAAATCCGTCCTGCAAAACATTGAGTCACATTAACTAAATGTGTTTATTAGATGAAATATGCAGGAGCCGGTGGAAGAGTTTGAGGGACACGTATGCCAAGGAGTCTCTTCTCAACGCCGCCTAGCATGACTTTGATGCACGAAACGCGTTCGGTGTGAACGCAACGTAAGAGTAAAAGAAAAGTAGCTTGTCTTAAATGGAGTTGCTTCTACTTATAAAGTTGATAAAAGCAAAACATTATTTAACCTATGATTCTTTACACATTTTTAGGCAGTACTAATCCACAGAGCAATTCTAGAGCTAACTTTAGGCCTCTAACTTTCCAGTTAGAGACCTAAATCATGGCTGAAATCTATAGTGCCATTTGTTTCCCAGAGGTCCACAGGCAGGTCTGAAATCAGTCCAGGTTTTAGCAGCACTGTCACACCCTTTACCACAGCAACACTTGTGAGTGATAAAACAAAACACACCTTTCAGCATCAACCCACACTGCAGTCAAAAGCTCACATCAGTGAACTCCCATAGGAGCAGGAGGGCTTCAATTATCACCACACACACACTCGCTTAGAGGTTTCCACTCACAGCACACACTCCGCACCGACACCGACACCAATGAGTGTGTGTCTGAGGAGAACAAAAATACTTTCTCCTTTAATTCTACTCAGAGAACATTTTGCAGTAAATATCAGGACCATGTGGGGAGCTGGAACAGAAATGCAGCCCTGGCACCCGTCTCTCTGCAGTGTGTGACTTGAATCGGAGCTCCTGCTCACTGGAGACAGTTGTTATAAACGCTGGCATCTTGAGTCCATGTTAGCAGGCAGAAAAACAAGAAACAACAAAGGAAATAAAGCCAAGTAGCTGTCTGGTTTGGTATTTAGGGAGATCCCCCAATTTACTAAAACCTTGAAGACACACGTTGCAGCAGATGATGGAAAGCATGCAGTTTGAGTATTGTACAATAAACCACTACTACATCTTGAATTAATTTTTTACCCACATTCCAAATTATGCCTCCTGAACCATATCAGAGAAAAACAACCAAATAGATACTCGTTAAACTCTTTAATCTGTGTACAAAGATGCTGTGAGTGGGGCTGAGGACCACCGTACCAGGTCAATAGTCTCCGCAGAACGCAGGCGTCCGGTTACAGATACCTCACTGCGCTGGTCCCCAGCTGAAAGGGATCCATTTCATAGCTAACGGACTATATTGACAAATATCGTATGCTCTGAGATCCTCCTATGTCTGAATTTTAGTTAACTCTTTAAATGCTAGCAGAAACCAAGATGAAGATGAAGTGAATTTAAGAGAACTGAAACCAGTTCAGAGGAAAATAACATAAAGACCATCTGCTCTTTGAAATGTAACACTTGAAGAAATGTCTTTATGGTTTTTGGTCGTCTGCAAAATTGAAAAACAGAGTTACTGTTTCTCCAAGAATCTGGTGCTGCTTGTAGGGATTATTTTCCACCAGAACCTGTTCCAGTTCTAGTTTGTCGCTTTGTTAATCGTACTCCCATTTCATTTTCCTTAACATCACCCAACCATTTCATATATAATTTAACTGCACATCATTTTTAAAGATTTGATTCTTCAAACTAGCTACATTTACTTGAGCACAATCTTTGACGACTCACCACTTGGTGAACCCAAAAACCAATTTCTTTGCTGCAGACTACGAGGAAATTCTACAAAATGTATTTAAATCAGTTGTCAGAGCTGTTACAATATGTCCCAAAGCAGGTACAAAATGTTCAGTACAAAACATTCTATGGGAGACAACAACTTTTCATACCCTAAAAGATTCTGCGGAATCACCAAAAGTCCAAAAGTATGAAAAGATAAAATAGCCAGAACAGTTTCCAGTTCTAAACCAGGGGCGGTGCTTGGCTGACAGGTGAACAGGATGTTCAGAAATGTAGCAGCATATGCGCCAAACATTGTTTTCTAAGCAGTAAGCCACAAAAATGAGAGGGTTTTTACCCAACTTAAACTGTTTAAGCAAAAAACTAACACGCCTTGTTGTCGCCTAATGATGTTACCATCAAATACATTTGCCTCATGTCCACTCAAAGTAAACTCAAGATTATTGTCCGTCACAAAAACAAGTAATTTATCAAATAATATACGTTCAATATCTAGTTAAGTGAACTGCTGAACAAACTAAAAGTCACCTAACCCAGCTGCCTTCAAGCTAAAGGCTATGTAGGCTAGCTGCTATGCAAGCCAATACTTGACAAGGCCAGTCCTTAACTAAGCCAGCTCCAACTTGAAGTTAGCTGCTACCGAAGCTAACACCCACAAGGCTAGTCTATACCCAAATTAGCTCCAACTCAATGATAGCTATTACTCATGCTAACACATAACAAGGCTAGCCGCTTCTCAAGCTAGTTCCCACTCAAAGTTAGCTGCTACTTAAGCTAACATCTAATAAGGCTAACCGATTCCCAAGCGAGCTCCTATTCAAAGTTAGCTGCTACTCAAGCTAATGTGTAACAAGGCTAGTTCCTACCCAAGATATTTTCAACATAATGTTAGCTGCTACTTCAGGTACAATCTAACAAGGCTAACTACTTCCCAAGCTAGCTTCCACTCAAAGTTAGCTGCTATTTAAGGTACAATCTAACAAGGCTAACTACTTCCCAAGTTAGCTCCAACTCAAAGTTAGTTGCACCTCATGCTAACATCCAACAAGGCTAGACCCTATATACGCTAACTTCAGCTCAAAGTTAGCTGCTACTCAAGTTGACTGCTACCCAGGCTACCTGCTACTTAAACTAGCTGCTGTGCAACGTAAGCTAATTGCTATTCCAGCTATGCAAACTATAGCTCGCTGTTACTTTGCCTAGCTGTTACTTAAGGTATCAGACATCCAGGCTAGCTTTTATTTTACCTGAATGCTACAAAAGGAAGTTTTTGTTAGTTTTAAGTTGCTTTCTAGGTATTTTACTCCCTTTTTATTAATAATTTGTTTACCAAACATTTCCACTTTTATGTCTTCATATTTGCCATCAAGATTATTACATTTACACTTCTCTGGCTGTATATTTCATTGGATACAAGTAGGGAGTACAACTGTCTGGGTGGGGAACTTGACAATGGATAGGCAGCATCACAAAAACTGTACTAATGGGCACACAAAAAGGGCTTCACTCCAAGGGCTGCATACATATTTATACTCATGTCCCCTTTCAAGTGTTTCTACAAATCTTATCTCGCACATCTCCTCTTGCCTGCTCACTAACTGAGCAGCTCTTTGTATTAAAGGAGGCCTGCACCACTCAGGCTCTATTTGGTTCCAGGGAGCCGACACCGCCGTCTCATATCAGCGCACAATTTGACCGCAAAGAGAAGAGGATTAGACCTGCAAAAGTGTGACTCATTTTACATCCGACCTGCTAAATCAGTTGACTTATATTCATATCTCGCCTTCTTTGCGCAGCCCCTGCTCTTGCTCGCGTTCCCCTTGGGTCGCTGCCGATAACCTGGGGAAGATAAAAAGGACGGAGGAGTAGCCATGCAGGTCTTGTACGGTACAGTTAGTAGCCAAAAGCAGAGCCAGGTTCTCTGTTTTCCCTCCTAAATCAATAAGAAGGGCTCCTTTGGGGTATCCTGGCCAGCCATCTGGACTGAAATCCAGGGGCTCAGGTTGTCCCCTGGGCTCCCCTGCCTTCCAACCCCGTGTTCTGAAGGACCTGGCACTAAGTTAATCGTACTGCCTTTCCCTTCCCTCCGTCCCGCCTCCTCCTTCCCCCCGGTCCTTCATCATCCTCCTGCCGTCTGTCCCTCTACGTTCACCTTCCATCTAATCTGGCCGGCTGCGACTCAAATGTCAGGCCACCTGGGAAAGGCAGCTGTTGGCCTGCAACGGGAGCCGCCACGGTGGGCCTGGACCGGTCCCAGCCGTGTTCCTGAAATGCTCATTCAGACTGGGAGCAGGACAAAAAGAAAATTTGTGGTGTAAATACCAAATTTAGAGTGGCATCTACGAGTCTATACATTGACCTAATTCTTCAGATTTACCAGCATTCATTAGCATGACGCCTTCTGCAGCACAGCAGGTTATAAATCCCAAACTGAAGTACAAATTGCAGCAGGTACACGACTCTATCATTTGCCTGTAGAGGAAGGAAGAGGGGCCAGCAAATGAGGAGTGATTTTCATCAATACATCGCCAGATAAAGATCCATCTGGATCCACTGAAAGGAGAAGAAGAGGAGGTGGCTGAGGAGAGTGGGGGCAGCTTTTGGCGTCGATGCACGGCCATTGATTGTGCGTCCCATTACCAGTATATGATCCAATCTACAAAAGGGGAGAAGAGAAGCGAAGCTGCGAGCGGGCGGGCTTTTTCTGCTGCCCCGCCATCAAATAACGAAGACTCATCCCACACCTCCCCCCTTTAATCACTCAGGAATGATTTGGGAAAAGATCCAAACATGAACACAGAGCGACGCTCTACAGAGAAAAAGCGAGATTTGTTTGGTTGAGTTAAAATAAAAAGGAGGAAAAAAAAGACAGGAAGAAAGGGAAGAAAACACACCGACATGGCCTCTGTACAAACACCGTGTCCGCTCCGTGGGGAAATAGGAGCAGAAAGGTAGCAATCAATATTGAAACACAGAAATTAAGCATTTAAATCAGTAATTAGGGAGCAGGCATGTTTTTTTTCACACCTGTACGCCGCTGAGGCTGCCAACCCCAGCGCATCTGTTTCCCTCCACCTGCCAGGCACCTGGTATCATTTCAATGGCGCTTGATTGCATTCAACCGCCGAAGACTCTTTTAAGCTTCTTAGTGATTCCACCCTCCTTCTCCCCTCTGTCCCATCGCCACAGCCCAGCCTCCCCCGCCCCACGTCTGCATTATTTTGTATTTATTTGTATCTGTTCATTCCAATGCAGGTGCCTCGCAGTAATACTCAAGTGTGCCATACATGAGTGATTCTTTTATGCCTCAGTTCCTGCATTTGTCATTTTGGCGAAAGCAAGAGGATTAGGGGTTTGGATGTGTACCTCCTTCTCTCTCCTATTTCTCCCTCACACTTTTAACAACATCCTTCCCGAATAATTTGCATACCAAATTCTTTAACCCTGCGGTGGTCAGAAAGAAACTGTCAAATCCTCTCTCTCCACTTGGCTTGGTCTGTGTGTGCATCAGACCTGTGACCGCTGACTTAGTTCCAACACAGTAGATATACAAAAAAATCCAACATTAAAGCAGTTCTTCCAGACTTCTTTTACTCCTTTCTTTCCTCTTATTCACATGCATGTAATTCTTCACTGCGCCACAAATTTTTTATTACTACCAAGAGACTTTAGGAGTGGGAAGCGTGGAGCGCTATACTATCCATAACCAAAACACAAGGCGTCCTGCATCCCTGCTCCAACTTTGCTAAATCAAATGATTGAACTACATCTTCATTCTTTGAAAAACCACTTCGCCTGTGGAGGCGCTGTGCCAATAACCACTGAAGCAAACGACACAAAAACCTTCCTTCTTCACGAAATGTGAACAAAAATGGTGTGATGTCAGATTTTAGTGGTTATTTATCTTTGGCTGCAAAGCGTGTCATTTCTCTGACTAGGGCTAAAGATATGCATTTGTTTTGGTTGTACTTACCCAAAATTCCCTGCGCTGTAGTCCACTTCCTGCTTTTCTGGTCCGTTTGGCGTTCACATATGCATTCAAACTGGACCAGAATTAACCCTTCCAGACCGAACGTTTTGGCGACGATGCAGCCAAATTTGCAGTATCGTAACTCCGCCACACTTTGCGCCATCTGAAAAATCTCAATGGTTTCAGAAAGGGGAGACGTTGCGCTTTCCAGCCAATATTGGGTTATTATGGTAATTTCACCCCCGCCATAGCAGGAAGTGAAATTAATCTGATGAGACGCTCTTTTAACAGACATAAATAGGGAAAATAACTTGCTAGATATTGAAAGTTCCAGTAGTTATGGAGAAATGGGCAAATATATATTTACACACAGGACTTTTAAAGAACTTCGTGCAATTAAAATAAGCAAAATGTCCAGGCAGAGATTTGAAAGGGTTAACTTCAATCGAACAGAGACGGAGGTTTTTAGGCGAACCAGAGTTGAATTCACATCTCCACAAATGAACTAGAGTTTGATTAAAGCGGACTATGCACACTACAGAATATTTTTCAACGTAAGGCTTTTATTTAAAATTAGCTTAAACCTGGTTGAGTCCAAGTTCTAATTGGAAATCTTATAATTTACAAGGACCTGACAAAGCTACACTTTCAGAATAAGAGGTAATGCAACTGTAAGTCAAGTTTAACCTGCTGATTGATTAAATTTGCTCCTGTATGAAAATTTACCTCGTAATGTGAGATCTATGTCAAAGACACAAAAAGAAATGTTTGGTTTTTCTGATTTGTGAAATTCATCTCAGTGATGTGCGGTTCATTTGGATGTTAAGGAATATTGATATTTTAATGCACTTTCTTTGTTAGTCTGAAGGTGTTTGTGGCTGTGCGTTATCACGGTTTTTTCTGCCAGAGGAGAGAGATGGCAGATATGCGACAACCGGATTAGAAGTGCTTACAAGTCAGCTAATCAATAACTCAAACTGTCTCATTTCAGCTGAATTTGTTGCACTTTAAAACAACAAAGAGGTCGATTTGCAGCAAAAAGATAGAATAATCTGTCATGAGATGTCACAGTTATATGCATTCCTGTGTTGGAAATATTGCCTTACGAACTTTAGGTAATGCTCTAATTTCATGCAAAGCGTTACAAATTAGTTTTTCATTTGTGCATGTGCGGATTTTCTACCTTGAAATGAACTCTTGCCACCTGAGTCACCCTTGACACCCCCTCCTTTTCCTAAAACTCAAGTGGAGCAGGGAGTCTCGGATCAAACTTGGCCCCCGGCTGCACCATGTAAAGTGTTGCAAATTTGCAGAATTCCCTCAGTTTTCAGCCCCCCACCCGCCCCTGGAAGCTAATGGGATCATTCGGATTCGGTTACGGAGATTCAACAGTTAGAGAGCCACCATCTGGGTTTCTGTTAACCTGAGTCAGATGTAAGCCTGTCGCTACTGCAAGGTACAGCAGCTTGGTTAATGATTCTTAATCTTTTCTTTAATTAAATTGTGCAGCCAACCTGAAAAATCTATCTTAATGCAAATGAGAAACTCCTTTTTTTGGCATTTGCTTACCGTAATGCACTAATAAGGTTAATTTAATAAAAATCTGTTCCACTTTTTAGAGATAATTGTGTGTCTTCTTGATCTATTTTGCACAGAGTGGAGAGGAAAATAAAAAATAGTGTTTGTGGAAATTGCGGTATCACAGGATGAGCCAAGGAAGAGAAACCTGCCATGGATAATCGTATTTGTATGAAGTGAAAATCTATTTTTCTCCACAGCAGTGTCCCACTTCAGTCCTTTGTGACAGTTTCCTGTCACAGAATGAAAAAGAAGAGCTTTCTACAGAAACGAAAAACAAAAATAGTGTGAGTTTTACCTACAGGACAAAAATAAAAGAGCAGCCAAGAGGGCAGATCGGTTTTCCAAACAGAATGCTGAATGTTTGCACTCATCCAGTGACTGGATGAATGGATAGCTTTTGAATCCGGAAACTTTTCAAATCAGAAAACACGCTGTTCTGAATCGGTTTTTACTGCAATCCAGATATCAGAGATGTTCCACTGCTCCATATCCAGACTAACAGAATATTCCCAAAAGGATAATCTGGTTGAAAATTGGAGATTAGAACTATAATCTTGAAATGTAAACAACTTAGAGCTGATTACTAATGGGTAGCAGCTAATTGAGAATTGTTTTCTTCTTATGGTTTGTTGCAATTATTTTTAAAATCTGTATTTTCTGCTGTAATGCTAGTGTAGGCCTCAGATGTTGTAGCATCTGTGTTAGCTTTAGCATTAGATGATTTAGTATTACCTTCAGTATTTGCATTTTTAGCTTTAGCTCTACCGTGGTGCAGACTTTAGCTTAAACTTTAAACTTTAGTGCTTTAATCTCAGATGTTGCAGCATTAGCTCTAGCTTTAGCATTTGAGGTTTCAACTTTAGCATTGCCTGTAACTTTGGCTTTATTATTACCTGCTCTAACACTAGTTTAGCTGTTTTACTGCTAAGGTTAGCATTTAATGCTATAATCACACAAGGATATTAAGCTACCTTATTTAATGCTAGGCTCAGGATTACATGTTTAACTTTAATATACACATAACTTTTGAAAAGTTTGATTTAGTTTAGCATTCGATGTTTGGTAAAGCTTTAGATACAGTAGCATTAGCATTAACATTTCAGCTTTAGCTGTTGTCACGTTTAAAGCATTGAATATTTAGCTCTTCCTTTTGAAAAGTGTTTTTATCAAATGTTATTTTTAAAATAGCTAGCATTAGCTTTACCTTGATAAATAGTTGTAGCTTCAACATCAGCTGAAACATTAGCTTTAGCATTATGTTTTGTACCATTAGTCTGTCTGTTGTAGCATAAATACTAGCTGTACTACCTTTTGTATCATTATTGGAAAACTGTTCTTTAATAGTTGCAGTTTTAGCTTCAATAACAATTTTGTAGAATTAGCTTTTACATTTGTACCTATATTGTTAGCAAGTATAGCATTAGCATTAGCTTTCCTGAAGATTTAAATACTGGTACCATACAATAAGGGATTTCTTGCCCAGAAAACTGTCCAAAGTGTTTGGAAAGCATCCAGACTGAAAACATCTCAACTTGCATCTTGCGAGGCAGACAAAATATGTAAAAAAAAAAAAACAAAGAACAACTCAAAACTTGTTTGTATTTAAAAAAAATGAGAACAAATGAGTTGGGTTAAACTCAAAAACTAAAACATTACCCCACATTCAGCCAGGTTTGAGTTTGCAGTAGACTTGGGGGGTAAAAAAAAACGAAGTCATTAATTAGATTACATTAGCTGCAAAGGCTTAGCGAGGATTAATGTCGAGAAATGTGCTCACTCAAAAGCAAAAGATAGTGTACCTGAGTCTGCTTCAAACCCGATTAACTCCAGCTCTGACAGCTCACATCTTGTTGACTACCTGGCACTTTGAGAGTAATCTCTCCATTGTGCTTCTGGGAGGAAGGTAGATTTAGACGTTGCTGTCTGCAGAACAAAAACACCCTGGCCGACTTTTTCATTTAGTTCCTCCTGTCTGCTACATCTGCTCTCAGCAACAGCTTATCCAGGAGATGTGTGTGTGTTTATGTGCATGCCGCAGGTGTGTGTCATATTTCCAAAGCCTGACTTTAATAGGTGAATCACTGCTGCGTATCCCAGCATCCTCCCTGGTAGCGGCAGGAGACTGGAGCTGGAGTACAGCGTGTCAGAAGCTCCTTGTCATCACAGCCCAGGAAGGAAGAAGACATCTGTCAACGTCTTTTTGGCACCAGATTCTGGCGCTGCTGGGAATAAGGAAGCTGCTTTGAGGTAAGAGTACCTCCTTAAAGGGGACCTGCTATGCAAAATTTACATTTTGGACGTTTTTTTATACTGCCATTTGGTTTTCTACTCCTTCTAAAAAAAGCAAAAGCGCTTAAAAATTAGAACCAACTGGCCATTTCTTAGCAATAAGTAAATGTTTTGGTGTCTGGAAAATGAGTCGTTTCAGCCCAGCGTGTTACCTAGCAACCACAGCAGAGTTCTGCCCATTACCTAGCAACCCAGCACATTTGATCAGCTGGATTTAGCCATTTCTGAACAATGGCTGCTGGAAAAGAGGAGCGTTTTGTTGTGATTTAGCATCTAGAAACTATTTCCTCCATTCTTGTTGGTTGTGGAGGAGGCTCCACTTCTGCTTTTCAAACACGTACGGTTGTATAATTGCGCATCTTTTTGCAGCCATTTCTAGGTGAAAGTGTAAACGTTGAGTTGGGGGGGGGAGTGTGGCCAGGAGCAGATTATTTGGATTTAAAGTGACAGAGGCAAAACTGAGCAGACTAAAATCTCTTCAAGGAAGCATGAAGGGTTACCTATAAGTCAAAAAGAGGCGGCTTCAGGGAGCTGCTACCCTTTCATTCATTCAGAAGTAAGAATAGGATCATTATCATGCAACTTAGCCGATACCTTGACGTATTCAAGGTCTAGAAAAATCTCTAACAAGTCTGACAATTGAAAGTTGAGAAGAGCCTTCTGGGAGATGGAAGAGGCCTGTTGACAAAGTGTGCTCCCTCCCACCTTCTAGACACACTCCTCCTCTTCCTTTAACAGTGAATAAAATTGACTCACTCCCGGTGTGGCAGGCAAAGGTGCGGAAGCCGGTAGCATCACCTAAGAGGAGGCGTGCTGATCACATCTTTGCCTAATGAGCTCCTTAGAAGGTCTAAAATAGCAGATCAGACCCCCCTGCTTTCCAATTTACCTATATGTGTCTCCTCACCCCCTCCTGCTGGCTTGTCAGGTAGAGCTTCACTTCTTCGCGGCTCTGGCTGTCATCCAAGGAGAAGCAAGGCAGGAGGTGTGGAAGGTGATGAGAAGGATTTTAGTTTCTCTGTGGGAGAAGAGAAACTAACGGAGATTTTTGGTTCAACTAGAAACTGAAAGCATAAACCTCAACAAAGGACGTTCAAAACTTCCTGTGCAAAATGACTACATGCACATGGATTGTGTCAAAGGTCTGGTAATCTAGCTAGATGCCACAAAGAAATCAGTTCATTATTTCAAGACCTGGAGGAGTTTAAGTATCTTAGAAATCATGATATGAAGAGAAAAAGCTTTTATCCTTTTGTCTACGTGGTCAAAGAGAAACTGATGAGAGCTTCGTCTTTAGAAAGTTTGGAAGAGGAACTGAAGATTTCAAGTATCTTGGTGTCTTGATCACAAGTGATGGAAAGATAAAGACATAGATCACACGTGTCACAAATCCGCAAAATTCACACAAAATCTACAGATTTAAAAAAAATTTCAGATTTTTACCATAATTTTATCTCAAAATTGGTCAAAAATATTGGGTTTAAGTGACTGCTGCCTCAGCCTTCCTTCATTGTGAATTATAGTCTGTGATCGATATAGCGATTAATAAAAACTCAAGTTTAGCATCATACATAAGGACAAATATCATAGAAATTCCTTATTAATATTTCCAAATTAGCGCCACAAAATCATTAATTTTGATTGTAAAAAACCCAAAAACAATCACAAAATTCTAGGACTCATCAGTGTGAAAAGATGTTCAGTATTATTTAATTTTAAGAAACACTTATTGAATGTCGAAACTGCTATTTATTAATATTTTAACAATTGAAATGATTTTATCAATACATTGTGGCACAACCGGTCCTTTAAGAACATTCAGATTCTTGATTTGGCCCAAAATGAAAATGAATTCGACGCACTTGCATTGATAGATATTGTTGTGCAGATTGCAATAAAAATCAAAGTGTTTGTGGTACTAATTTGGAAATATTTGCACTTATTTATGGCAGTAAATTCAACTTTTAACAACTCGCTATATAGATTATGGAGTGTAATCTGACATCATTTAAGGCAGAGGTGGCTGTTTAGTACAAATAAGAAAGTTCTTGACAATTTTTGAGAAAAATCTGTTATAAACTCCCAATTATGTATTAGTGTAAAAAGTGCTGGGATTTGTTAATTTTGCATGAATTTCCAAGATAATTCTCAAGAAACTGGAAGGAATAATTGATATAATTTGGCAGTAAACAGATAAGAACTGCATTGATTTGACTGAATGCACATTAAGCACATTAAGTGTTTAGTTAAAATCTAAAGTGCCACATAAAAAGCTATTTTTACACGATGGGAAAGAGAATATTATCTTATCTAATGTGTAACCAGATCTGAAAAGTGATTCTATCAAATTACAGACTTTTAGTTTGAGAATGTAACTAAAAGAGGCAGCAACAAAACAAAAACAAGAGCAAAACTAGATTTTTTTGAATAATTTCTTGCTATGTCTGATGGGGGAAACCAAAAAATATCTTCCCACTGTTGGATTCTTTTGGGATTCAACAGAAAATACAGGCTAAAAATGCTACTTTTCCAGTTAATACTGCATGTTTTCAGCGTAAAAAGCTGAACGTACACAAACACATTCAGCTGTACGACATAATTCACATCCTGTCAATAATTAATCCAGGACTACCTGCTTCCAACATGTGTAATCTTTTTAGGATTATATTGGAGGGAAAATACTCCGCTGCCGCAGTGACAGGTGTTCCTGCATTAGCATCCATTAAAAACAGATTATATGGCAGTTGCTCTCATTTCACCGGCAAACGTGCAGGAAGATGTTGACGCTGGCAGCACCACAGTTTGCACGCCGATAATCTAGACGTCTTTCTTAAACCTTTACTTGCTGAACTCGCATCTTCCTGCAGACAATTATTTGGACTTTATGCTTTAGCATGAACACGTCTAAGATACAATAAGGAAAATAATCAGAATTTATCAGCCAGGTTACAGAAATCCTCTCTTACTAGATGGCCAATAGGACACACGTGCAGATTAGAGAGAGAGAGAGAGAAAGAGGAAGTGCTAACACTGAGTTCACATAATGAGGCCCAGAAAGAAGACGCCATAATATCCTTGCTAATAAGGTATAATCATCTCATTGTAATCAAGTTATGTGCAATTTATGAGGGTTGGGGAATGGGTCTTTTGACTCGTGATGCTGGTTTTCCCCTGCGCTCCGGATGCTGGTCTGCAGGACTCAAATGGAGCATTGTGGAGCGGTTGCAAGAATGAATGACAATCTGTTGAACCTCCTGAGCAAAGGCGGATGCTGGGATAAAAAGACGAGTCTGTTTTAAAGGTAGCTTAGACCGGAACAAAAAAAGAATGAGAGAGCTGATTTATAAAAGTAAATCCTACAAATAGGTTTTTAGGACATCCTGTGATAAGATTCATGTCAAAGGTTGTTCTGAACTAAATAAATCATGAATGATTAATAAATCATATTAATCACTCAGTAAAAGCCAAGAGTTGTGAAACAATCAGAAGGTATTCCTACCATCACAAACATAAACATGTGAAGTTTGGTGTAAAACAAAACAAAACAAAAAAAAGCATAATAAATATGTAAAAAAGCAGAGTAGAGGACCTGTCATGCTGTGGGACTGTGGAAACATCGTTAAAGTTCACCTAAACTAAGGCGCTTACATCAGGAATTCATTTTTATTCTACTTCCTTTTTTGGTTTGTCACATAAAATGAGAAGAAAATAAAATACAAGCAGCTTTTTTGGGCTGTTTAGTAAAACGTGGGCTTAATAAAGTCTGAATATAATATCTTCAAATACAAACTAAGGGCTAAAAAGCTTCATTATTAACCCTCTAAGTCCTAAACGGAGTAGCCGGCGATCCAGCCAGATTTGAAGTACCGTAACTCCCCCATACTTTGGTTTCTGAAAGGGGAAACGTTGCGCTTTCTGGCCAATATCAGGTTATTACGGTAATCTCACTCACAGGACATTTAAAGAACTTTGTACAATTAAAATAAGCAAAAAAAATAAATTTCTGACATAAAGGGTTAATTGTACATTGGGGTTTTTCGCTGCCAATGAAACAACAGCATTTATTTTAGTCTCTAAATTCTGTGGTAATATTATACAGCTATCTCCTTATATTCTTGATAAAAAAGTCAAGTTTGTACCCAAACCAAACAGAACCGGCTCACCTTATTGGACCAAATGCACTCTGAATGTATGTAGCCGTCTCCGTAGCAGGGTAATTGCATTCCTGAGCCAGACACCCACCCATTGGTGATTTGATACCGTCCGTTTGATGCGTCGTGTGTTTGTGTTGCCTGGAACACATTACTGTCGGCCAGCCGAACCTGCCTGCGATTGTACTAATAACGGTCCTGTTCCTTCGGCTTGCCCTCCACGTTAGACGGCACCAATTACATGAAACGACTCCATCTCTGGCTGACACCGGCTTTGAACTTCAAAAGGTATTCACAGAGTGATTACCGGGTTTAAAAAAAGAAGTGTGACATGTCGGTACTATCAAAACATGGACATTATGCCTTTTAACCTGCAGATAAAAACGCGGGCCAATTACAGAAGATGGTTTATGACGGAAAGGTGAGGCTGACAGGATTCAGACGGACGCTTTGTTCAGGTGTAAAATAGGAGCTGCTACATTTTCTCTGATTTAACAGACGAAGTTGGGAGTCTGGTGGAGTCTGAGTGGGTGAGCGCCTTGCTGAGACAGCCCATCAATCAGCCCTTCGAACACCTTCCCCCCCCACTTCCTGTAAGTGCTCTGCCATCCACAGCGTCCGCCACGAGTCCACGGGAAGCCACCGGGTGAGGATTCAGCAAACCTATTTTTTCCCTTTTAATTTGAGCAATTGCTGCGAGGATCGATCGGAGCGAGAGCACAATGCAGTAACGGGAGAGGTGGGCAGAGGAGCCCCGGTGCCGTTAATGCAGCCCCGGCTGAGGAATCAAACGCTCCCTCTTGTTTTAAGAGCCGCTCCACCCCGGCAGCACAAGGCAGCGGTGCCGACCGGGTCGATAGCGCTGATTAAACGGCACATATCCTGGTCATCAATATTATACACACTCTATTTGCAGGGCACCGATGTTGAGGTTGCGCTGCTGGTGAAGTGGATAAATACAGCAGAGGAAACCAAAGAAAAGTATTCTGGAAGTTCAATGGCCCCTCCAAGGAAAACGGTTCATCTGGGAAGAAATCTGTTGTCTAAATTAATTACTGCTGGAAATGCTATGCCTGTCAAAACAAACGGGATTTTAACAGGCGGCTTGGTGATTTTTAAACCTCCAAGGGAAATTATCCTCAGAAGGATAAACAACGTGTAAGCACCAAGGTACATCACGCTACAAAACATTTAGATCAGAAGTTATTTTAGACGACTTGGTTATGTTAGATTCAATGCTTTGCACCAAGTCATTTTTCAATACAAACAAGAAATACACGTCAACACATGGAGATTTAAATCATACCGTAAATCATGCAAGTACCAATTTCAACTTCAAGTCAAGCCCTGCAAGGTCCTAGTCAAATCCAAAGACATGGAGGTCCCAAGACAAAATATATAAATCCCAAGTGGAGACAGATGAGTTTCAAATCATGTCCTGAGTCGAGTTATGCAGGTCCCAAGTCCTAAGCAAAACATTCAAGACCCAAGTTGAGATGTGAATGACCCAAGTCAATATCTACAAGTCCCAAGAAAAGACAAGTGAGGTCCAAGTTATGTCCCAAGCCAAAACATTCAAGTCCAAAATAAAGCTGCGAATAACCCAAATCAAGCCCCAAGTCAAATTTCAAGTCATTGTCTGAAAGTTCCAAGTAAAGATGAGTACGTTCCAAGTCACGTACAAGTCAACACATCGAAGGCACACATCCCAAACCACAACATTCAAGTTCCAGGTTAAGATGTGGATGAATAAAGTCGAGTTCCAAGTCAATTCCCAATTCAAAAAGTCACAATTCAACACCTGAAAGTCCAAAGCCAAGTCCAAAGACAAAACATGCAAGTACCAAGTCAAGTCCAAGACCAGAACAAGTCCTTTGACTTTTTTCAATGAATTTTACTGACATAAGTCGAGATATACACACACCCACAAGAAGGAAACAATCACGGTTGCCAGGCAACAGTACTTTTTGTTTTGAGAGAGAGCAGCAAAGAATTCACGAACAAGCAGATCTGATCCGAGCAGAGAGACATTTTGAGCGAGAGGAGAAAGGTTTGAGTAAAAGTATTAAAAGTTTTTAGAACAAAAGACAAAATTCTGCTTTCAGACTGAAAATGTCTGCTCTCAACTTATGGCAGTAAGATTCCCCCATAGAAAGTCCCTACATTTTTACCAACTGAAAGGTAAATTTTCTGTCTCATTTCTCGACTTTTATTTACATTTTAGTTCAAATACTGATTTTGCTTTGTCTCCAAGCTCCAAAAACAGCAGATAAACCCAGAAAAATGAAAAACTGAGGCCTAGCATAGGACCTCAGTACATACTTAACTTGCACAACCACTCACACTGATCCTAAATGGTTTAGCAGAAATATTTCAAAAACAAAATTAATTTATAACAGAGTTTATGATGTGTAGCGGCAAAATAAACAAAAATAATTTGCGGAAGGCACTGCTGCACTTCAAGTACCGACACAAACCCATCCTCACGTACAAACACATACAAGTGTTGGGCAGTCGATAGCACTACCGCATGATAATCGATTGCCATTTGTAACAGCAGGGTAGGCAGAAGGCTACGATCAGTGCAAATTATTGTCACCGCATGATGTCGTGCTGTGCAGTCAGCCGGCCGGCATCGCGGAGCAAGATAAATGACAAAAGAGTCGCGGGAGCAAGATAGCAGTTAGTCATACCTGGTGGTGCAGGGGGGGTTGCATCGATATGACAGGGGAGGACAAGAGGGGAGGAGGAGGACTGTATTGAAATGCACCAAATATAGGACCTTGTGTCATTTGTTTGAACTCAATTTGGAGTGCTTGTAAATCGGCTGGTAGCAGTAAAACAGGCTGTGAAATAAAACACCAGATGATTTTAGGGTCGTGCATTAATCTGTTTACGTCAGAGGAGAGAAGAAACACGAGGAATCAGGATAACAAGAGTTTTACGGGATGAGACCTTTGAAGAATGTTTTGCTTTTTTTGTAACTTAAGTGAAAGAAATTTGGATATTTGCCAAACATTCATCACCTATACTCATTTACTACTGCAGTTTATATCAGGTCTAAAAAAATCCAAAGTAAACCCGACGAGAAACATTTCCAAGAAGCCAAGCCAGTTTAAAACACTCCCAGATCTCTGACTTTTCTCTCTGCTGGCTTAGTAAAGCAACTTCCTCCATTTTTACTATTTTGCATGTTTGCTTAATTAAAGAAAGGCATCTAGTTTTCTATTTTTTTTAGGTTTGGTTGAACAAATTTATTCTTGATAATAAAAACAGAATTTGTGTCACTTTCTTTCAAAACATTTGCTAATTAGTGAAGTTTAATAAATCAAATAAAAGCTGATAAAGTCTGGAAAGTACCCAAGTCAATATCCACGAGTCCCAAAAAGAGACAAGTTTCTGGTTGTAAAAAGTACTTTTTTTTCTACTTCACCTATTCCAGAGCAAGAAAAGGATTTTTTTTCCATTATTAAAAATAAAATGTTTAGCAAACATGGAGAAGTGAGGTGACTGGTTGACTGGTCAAATCATCCAGGAAATCATAAAATAATATATCTAAAGCTCTGCAGCCTCATTTTGCTCCCTCTAAATGTCTAAAAAGAAATAAAAATCAAGACTTTTGAGTTGTCCTAGTCAAAGCCCAGACTTCTATTCAACTAAGTTGTAGTAGCAGGTCCTGTTAAAAGTTGTGTAAGCTCAAAAATCCTCCAATTTCATAAAAACAAACCGTACTCTTTACCATAAATTGTGTTTTACGTTTTTCCTGGATTCACTTTATGTTGACTTTATTCAAGTTCTTCAACAACAAAACGAGAGAGCAGAAATCAGAACCAGAGCAGGGAGGAACAATTTCAAAGCAGCCCAGAGATGAAGACACCTCTCAAGAAGTCAGCGGCGTTACATCAAGCATTCCCATTGATCCAAAAACAGGGAAATGGAATGCTCCCATTGATTGGAGAATCTCTGGGTCTTATTAAGCAACTGTGACCGTCCCTAAAGCAAACGTTGGGGACAACTTACCTAACATCTGACTACACCAGATTGATTTTTTTCCCCTTTTCCTTTCTTTGGCGGGTTGTGTTTGCATGTCCCCCACGCTGCTCGCCGATAGCTCAACGGCATCGGAGCAGCTGTAATTTGTGATAGCCGATCAGACGCTCCCTTCGGGTCGATACCGCATCTTGTGGAGGAAGCCTGGTAATACGAATAAACATTTCACCTTTGTCTAAACAATCGAGTCGTGTGAAGTCTCGGCGGCACCGTGGGGACGGCGGGCGATGCAGCCGCTGGTTTTAAATGGTTCTGCTATGGTAAAGATCACAAATCAATGAGGAGGAGCCACTTTTACTGCTCAGGTGATGCTTTAATTGTTGCACTGGGAAAAGTCTTAAACAAGAGGATATATGAAGTTATCTGAGAAAATGTCAAACTAAATATATTTCAGTACTTTATCAGTACATTGAATCAGTTTTGAAAATATACAACTTATTTACTGTATTGTTTGTTTGTTTAAAGCAATCTGTTCTATTAAAACACACTGCGATGTAAAAACTTTTGACTTTATCTCCAAGATAAAAAATCTTTTAGAACAGCCAGTATACTGACTGTTTCTCTGTTTCTTGCAACTCTGAATTATTTGTGTAAAATTTACTTATTTGTGGATTATTTCTAAAATATCCCAAAGAAAATGCAGCTTGCAAAGCGGAGATACTTAGCTTAGCACAGAACGCTTTTAAATCTCCCCACAGGATGCTTGTTTGCTAGGTCTCTAAACTACTGTGACAAGTTTCTGTTTAAGATTAAGTCTTCTTTTTTTCTACTTTTATCTGTGGTGGACATTGTGTTAGGTATTGAGTCACTTTTGACAACTTTGACCTTTTATTTCTCACATTTTGCCCAATTTCAGACATTAAAATATTTATTACCATCAAGAGCTACGAGCCTGACGACAACAAAAAAGTTAAAGAGAGAGAAAAAAATGTTTGAACAAAGAGAAGAACTCTCAGAGGGGAACATTTTTATATACAGGTCAACTAAATCACTGTTTCTGCTTAATATTAAATCAGGAGAGACGATTACATTTCCATACTGGCTTTGAAAAGATGATTTTATCTGCATATCTGAGGTGTTTTAGCTGAAAAGGTCGACATCTTACTTCAACCTGGACGATTGTAGTAGCACCTGTATCAAACCGGATCGTTAAGGAGTCTCTCCACGTAGGAGGCGATTTAAAATAACCCATCAAACGCGCCCTTGGGGATGATCAAAGGTCAGCCCAAAGGCTGTGTTTGATGTCCGGCGTTAAGGTCCGGCGGCCACAAGTGATTTGCAAAAACGCGGCGACTTAAAGGGCAAAAGCGCGCCACAAATATATTTAATCTCTGTTTTCAGCAGAACAAACGACGAAGGACGACGTTTCTCCAATTAGCGACAGGAAAGGATGGTGATCGAGTTTTAACTGTTTAGAAAGAAAATTGGGATTCTGTGTGATTAAATACAAAAATGCATTAAGTTAAAACTAATGAGATATGATGTAAAATGAAACAGATATATTAATCGAGCTTGTATAAACATCACAGAAAATGGCAAAAACTTCTCACCTCCGAAATGTCAAATTTAAAATTAGTTACTTGATAAAACTTGTAAACAAATAAATGCATGTTTTGAAAGTGCAGAAGTTTTAATGTGAAAACTCTGACTTGTCCAGATTTAACATTTACGCTAAATTATAACATTATCTGCCTTATTCTTTCCACTTTTCTTCACAGCTTCTGGATTGTAAAGAAAGATTTTCTGTCCTAGTCAAATCAACAAAGTTCACTTCATCTGTTTTCTGTGGTTCTGTGAATCTGCTGAAACATGAACAGAAACATGTTTTTTTCTTTCTACTGTCGCCACATGCTTGCACGTAAGCAGTAGCTTTGTGGTTCAAATAAAAATAAACAAACAATAAAAAGTTTAGCAAAACAGAAATATAAATGAAACTTCAGTTCCAACTAATCAAACAATTATTCTGATGATTGAGTAATTGGATAAAATAAACGGTATATAAAAACTAAACAAAATTATTGCCTAAAATTCATTTAGTGGACAGCTAAAAAAACATCAACATGCCAAAAGCATCTATTTATTTATTTATACAGCCTAATGATTATTTTGGGAGTGATGAAACACCTTTTAATAGACTGTAAATTGTAAATAACTTGCTAGATATTCAAAGTTTCAGCTGGTGTGGAGAAATGGGCAAAATTATTTACTCACAAGACATTTAAAGAACTTTGTACAATTAAAATAAGCAAAAATATCCAGGTGGAGATTTGAGATTTAATGATTAATTGGTTATAAATAACTTGCGGGTGTTGTTTGGTCTTCATGATGCTTCTTGTTCATTAATAGTCTGAAGCCTTTGTAGTACATTATTTAGGGGTATCAGAGTAAACTGGGTGGCATTAAAAACGTTTCACGTCAGTAAAATGCTACAAAAACATTTCTTGATGTGTATAAATTTTGAAAAAAACCCTCCAGGTGTAACTTCTGGTTATTTAAATTCTTCGCTTACAGCATTAAACTATTCATAAAGCCGCTGCTGATCCTTCGCAGCACCTGTGCCAGGCGTGCAGCAGATGCCGCCATATTGGTTTGGTGCACTTGAGTTGCTCTGATGTGGCGAAGGTAGTGCGAGGAACCAACAGTTAAACACACGGATTCATGTCCAGCCGAGCGCGCGGACGCACAGCTGTGCTGCTGCAGCTCCAGCTTATGGCTCCGTAATCATACTTCAATTACCAAGAGAAACAGATTACAGGAAGGAGACGGAGTTAAATTGGAAACGTCCAAGTTAGTTTGAAGACGGATGCTTCTGGTCAGGATTGAAGGAGGTTTAGGTGTAAAGTTTCTGTTTTTACTCGTTTATTAGAAGATAAAAATCATGCGAAATACACAAAACACTCAACAAGGAAGAACATTTTGGCTTAATAGCAGAAATTTTGGCGCTTTTCAAACTTTTCAACGAAGAAAAGCAATAAAAGTAAACTAAAAATTCAATTCGCTTCTATATCATTTACAGCTGTTATTAATACTCTTGGTGGTAGTTTTCTACATTTAGCTAAACTAAAATATAACACAATGTTGTGTTTTGATCACACCATATATGTCTGAGTGATCTGATAACAAAACGATAATTAATAATAATTTCATTGACGTAATTTAAACAAATTATTAAAACAATATACAAAGAAAGTCACAAAAGAAAAACATATCGTTAAGTTTTCTGGCATTCAGCAAATAGAGATAATTTTGTCTATTTTATTTGACCTAAAACAAGAAAAGTTTTTACTGATTTAACTTTAGACAGGTAGAAAAAAAAAAGTGTATTTTCTGGTTTCAGCGTTACATTTTTCCAAATTTCGGCTTTTAATCAAAAGCTACATTGCACTTTACTACAAAACTGAAATCCTGATATGAATTTTTCACTTTTTCTTATTATTCTCCATTTATTTGAGCCCGTTTGGTCCCATGTGTGAATGCACAATGCACACGGTGGCTGTAAACGGGGCCGTCTTTGTGTTTTCAGAGCTAAGGTGAATAGGAAGTTCTGGACTCCTGATACAGTGCAGCAGGGCCACATAAATCAACCCCTCCTACAGATTCCCATTCACGTATCGCTCCGTCTGGCTGCTCGCTACAAGCTGTAATTACACACCAGCTAGCTGCTGTACGGCGCTGAGGAATGAGCTACAACATAATGCACAATAAAGCCTGTCATATAAAAAAACGGTGTAAAATAACTGGATCAACGCTGCGTTTTACGCTCTTGGAGTAAAATGACACTGAAATGTGCAAAGATGAGGAGTGAGGACACGGCGAACGGCTGCGGAGAGAGCTGGGTTTCCTCAGATCCCAGGATTTTATTACTGTCAGAGGAGGAAAAAAGGAAAATATTGAGGAATATTTGACCTATAAACGTCCCAGGAACAGCAGAGGAGTCTAAATCAATAAACGGAGGAGAAAAACCAGAGTTCATTGTGTCTCTGGCTGATGTCTTCTGTATTTATGCCCACAGCATGATGCTGCTACTGCCATGTTTAATGGCTTAGTGTGCTTACAAGAGTGCACTCAGCTGAACACAGCTAAACAGTTAGCTTACATTTTATGAACCTATATTTTATTAAACTACTAATATATTACAAAAGTATAGTTTTTGTTTATTCCCTATGACATATTTTTGCATAATTTATATAGTTTTTCCTTTCCTTCTGCTCCTTTGTGCAATTTATTTATAATAATTCAAATTACCTATTGCCCTATGTTATTTTTCACTCAATTAAAAATAATTGTCATAATCCAGTCAGATTGAATTATATCAAAAGATGACTTGTCTTGTAGAATAACAATATTCTATTGTTATATTTTCTACAATACACAGTAGAAAATTGTGTATTGTATTCACAGCTGTTAATGCGCCCCCTGGTGGACTCAAACATTGATATTAGCTTAACTAAAGGTGTTAGCTTTAGCTAAGCTGATATCTTTTCAACTTTGGTTGTTCTATTTATGCAACTTTAAAGTAATAATAATATGAAGCAAAATCAGAGACTACAGCTGAGTTGGAAGCATGAAGACGTGCAACAGTCATGCTAATGGCTAGCGTTAGCTTCCGCTAATTCATGAAAGGCTATGTTCAAACTGCAGTGACGTCGTCGTGTACATTTCCAAATATATGCGACTTTTATGTGATCAGTGTGAACCACAAACGACCTGAAAGTGTCCCGAATGCGCAGTAGAGGGCGCAATAACGTCAGACATGGAGAGCCCCATAAAAACAGAAGAAGAAGAAGTGTTTGTAGAAGTAAACGTTGATGCTAACGGCATAGCTTACGATTTAGAAGTTGTTGTACAACAGCAGCCAGCGCTTTAGCAACTTAATCCTCATTATCGTTCGTCATGATTGTAGGTTTTCTTCCTGCTTGAGCGTATCGGCATGAGGAATAGTGACGTTTGTCAACTATTAATGGACGAACAGATTCAGATCTCCAAGTGTTCTGGATCACATTTGAAAAAATCTGATCCGTTTTGTTCAGACTGTCAGGAAAACATCAGATACGGGTCGCATTAAAGCAAAAAAGAATCTGATTTGGTAGTGTGAATGCAGCCTAATTGCCAATTTTCCTTGACAACCATTGTGGCCATCTTGAACGTGTATCTCAGGTCCTGAAGCTGAGATACACAGCTAAAGTTTACCGCTACAGTTATGGAAAATATTCTAAACTTTCTGACCAGCAGAAAAAGGCCGGATGTATTTCCATAAACCGAGGGTTGCCTCTTAGCTGGCAGCGTTTGGTCCAAGCAACCTGGAATCTAAAGCAGCATAATGAGGCAGGAAGACGGAGCTTGGGAGTCTGAAAGCCGAGAGCTTGTAGGGGTTTGACCCCGGCTATTTAGCCTAGGAGCTGCGAGCAGCAGGAAGCGGGGTTAAAGTCGGAGCTCAACGGGGGCTCGTTGGGGGAAACGGCACACTTAAACCTGACTGGGCACTTCCTGCTCCAGAAACAACAGAGGCCACACATGGTAACGCTGGAAGTCCTGACACAGCTCTTAATGGACCTGCCTGAGGAGAGGCGGGCCGGGCGGGGAGGAGGCCGATCAATGGCCATCGTGGGAAGCTTTTAGAGACTCCACTGGTTTGAGATTTAAAAATAGAGCCGGCCTCGCTGCTCCCATAGCGACGCAGGGTGCTTCTGGACCGGAGTCCCACAAGAATGAAAAATATCATCAAAACGCAATGCTCTCTGAACTCCTGCTGGGACGCTGTAAAAACTCACTCATTTACTTTAGTAATTAAATCGTTTCACTCCAACTTGCCTCATCTGTTTCTACTTCACAGCCATTTCCCACATTTCTAAACATTTTGTTTTGTTTTGTTTCTTTTACAGCTGTGGGAGTTTTCTTCTTTAAGGTTATTGTAAGGAAAACAAAAGCTAAAGTGGATTCAAAGATTCTCCCTGCAGGGAGAGATCTGGACAACGTCAAAAAAATGTGGACAAATACAAATAAATATTAAATTAAAGCCAGTAGAAATTAGATTTAAGATGCATGGAAAATATCTTAACACACTAGAAACAAGACAAAACTAACTTTTCAACACGAGGAATTAACTTTTTAAAGTCAATAATTCTTTAATATTGATGAAAAAAAATTTCTAGTTCCACTAGGAAGATGATAAAAATGTCATGTTTGCATCAATAAATTATTTACTTAAAACAAGCCATCACGGGTGTCAAACTCAAGGCCCGGGGGCCAAATGTGGCCCGCCGTAGCTTTTAATGTGGCCGTCTAGATCAGTAAGTCCTTCCAGTTTTCCAAAAATCTGCATAATTCACACAAAATCAACACTTTTTCTGTTTTTACTGCAAAATTTTCTCAAAATTGGTCAAAAACATTAAGTTTAAATGACTCTACTTGAATTCAAGACATAGTCCGTAACTGATAAGGCGAGTAATAAAAAGTTGCATTTAACGTCATGTTTTAGTGCAAATATCATACAAACTCCTTGCAAGCATTTCTAAATCTGCATTTTTCATTGCAAAAAAACACTAAAACAATTTATTTATTGATATTTTAACAGCTTGATTGGTTTTCTAAATACATTATGGCACAATTGGCCCTTTAAGAACATTAAGATTTTTAATATGGCCCAAACACTCCTACTCTATATTTTGCAAAAAAGCTACTTGTATGTCAGTAAAATAGTGGCATCATAAGCCAGACTAAAAATATTTGGTAAAGAAAATTATGAACAGTCCTCATGAGACTGTCTTCAGTCAGAGGCTTCTTCAAATTCACTGTGATACAGACTGCTACAGCAAAAGCCATCACTATCTACAATAACTCTGAAGAATTTGGACATTTATTTTAAATAAAGTATTTGTAGATTTTGTGTTTTTGTAGTGTAACCCAGACAGACATTACAAAGTCTCTGTTTTGTATTAGGAGGAAAATCTACATCCAGCAGATCTACCTGCATTAATCATCTTAATGCAGCTGCTCAGCGCTGCAGAGAATCAAACAGAAAAAGGATATTTCAAATAAAAAAACTTCCAGGAGAAGCACTCAAATTAGAGCCACTTTGCTTCCCCTTTTTTCACGGCTCAGTGACTCGAGATCTTTTGACGAGGAGAAGGAACTGTTGTCAGGCTGAGCCGCCCCTCCTCCAAATACACAAAGGGAATGTCGGAGGCTGCGGAGCGGCGAGCCGCTACCTGAATAAATGACAAAAAGCGTGTGAGGAATTCAGCCTGTGAACCGACGTGGCTCCTCTGGTATAACAATGGGTGACATGTACTGGGTTTAATGGTGTCATACTGGTGCAGAGGTCTTGATTTCGGATCTAATTGGGGATTCTGGAGACCTGTCCTCCTCGTTTTCACAGAAAATACCCCTTTCTTCTCGTTTCCAGACTGTTTTGCAAATCATTGTTTCTCTCTATCTCCGTGGAACAAAGGTACACTTGTTCAGCGGCTCTGGTTCTGGGTTTTTGGCCCGTTTTCGTTTCCCTCGACAGAACGAGACCTAATGAAGATATTTGTTTCCACTCAGGTAGAGCTGGCACGCGCCCGCCTCTGCCTCAGCTCTCGGAGACAATTAGCCGACACCTGCTCGCAGCAGATTGCTCTGGCAGATTCCTGCCGCTCCTCGGCGCCTCCGACACCGCCATCTGGACCGGGAGAGGTGTTGCACAGGTCGCCGTGCGGGAACCTGCCAGCCAGGAGCGGATCGGGGGGGAAATAAAAACCACAGCGTCTTTATTTCTGCCTCAAAGTCTGAGATTTGCCACAAACTGTCGTGTGTGTAATTTGGATTTGATGGAAGGAAAACATCAGGTTTTAAAAATGTTACAAGTAAAAAGCTGAAAATGATCCCCAGTGAAACACGGTAGTGGCAGCATTATACTGCGGTGTCCTTTTCTTCAGCTGGGACACACCACAACCACAGACACTCAACTCAATGTATCTCATTGGGATTTTATGTTTATCATTCTTGTAACAAATTAGAATCTGAAAAGTGCGGCAGGCGAGTGTTTTTTTTCAAAGCCCTAAATGAAACTGAGCAAAACCCAACTGATCCAGTCTTACGCTTTTTACAGCTGCTTTCGTTCTGGATTAGTAAATCTTCGCAGCAAAGCATCCCCACAGCATGATGCTGCCACCACCATGTGTCACAGTGGGATTGTTGTGTTCAGAATATTTCTGCCACTCATGTAAACCAGGAAGTTGGTTTTTGTTCTCAAATGTTGTATTTCCATGTCACTGGAGTAAAAAGACCTTAATACATCGTCACGCCGCACTTTTCAGATGTGTTTATAAAACATTGTTAAAACAAAGCCCCAAGTATTTCGCTATTATAATATGTTTTGTGTTTATTTATCAGCTAAAATGTTGAAAACACATTAAAGTTTGTGGATTAAATGTAACAAGATGTGCAGAAATTCTCCGGTTCTGGTTCTGGTTCTGGTTGATCCCTGCATGCAGACGGGAAAAAGACGTGGACGTCCATGCTAATGAGTCTCTGCTCTTCACACCTACAGCACTGCCCGTCCCGTTCACATGCTAGCTAAAACCACGGAGACGAATCAACAAGCCTGTGGCCACAAATTTTAACTCTCATTAGTTTGCTTGTCTTGTTTCAAACATTTTTGGTTCAATTCTTCGACTTATTTGTCACTAAAATTACTGATCTGCTCAAGCTGGCGTATTTGTTACTGATTGGCCCAGAGGGTGGTGGGAACGTGTGGGGGTGGGGGCAATGTTGCCTTGCTGTACTGTTACAATCAGCGAGTCGGAGAGCCAAAGCCGAAGTGACCGGCCGGATCGCCGGGGATTCACGAGCGCGACACCTCGCCGTCCGCGCATGATCCTAACGAGTTTAATATTCAAGTTTCAGACAGAGAAGACGAATCCGGCTGATTAATTCGATCATCTCACTTGTGTGCACTTCACTTCCCTTTCCAAAACGATTCAGGTTGCAGGGAAGCAGGGAACGGCTCGGGGCGAGCCGCAGCACAGCAACAAGCACGAGGATTTACAGAGCAGAGCTGAGAGGGAGCCGAGAATTTAGAAATAAATTCAGATTTGTGTCAAAGTGTTTCACAGGGCGTGCTGATGTGTTTGTCGTCTTATTGAGACACGATGTTCTGGATCTGCACCTGTTCTAGATTAAAAATATCTACGTTCCTATTCAATAAAAATTTTCATTACAGGTTTCTGCATTAAAATGTTTCAGTCTGATGTGATGTTGTAATGTTAAATGTGTTTTCACAAATGATCAGAATGAACAGAAAAAAAGTCTGGAAAACATCAATATGTGGTAATATATAATGAGTTTCATTAGAGACGGACGGATGGATGGATGGATGGATGGATGGATGGATGTGTGAAGAGGTACAGTGGATGGACAGACATATACAGATTTGTCTAGTCAAAGTCCAGACTCTTGTATTCCTGCGTTCTTGTTGTCACAGCAACAACACTAACATTGAACATTAATGGAGAAACATAAAGCGACAGACTGAACTTTGACCCCCAGCAGGTAGCGGGGCGGCCATGTTTTATTTATGGGAGGAAAGGAACTGGTGAAGTAGATGTGTATGATGTGGGCCGGCTGGTTCATGTCGACTTCCTGGGGAAAATCCAGAGAACTGTTCAGTCGAACTCAGTGTGAGATTCAGCTAAGAGCTTCTTACAGAGAGATATGGACTGAGAGAGAGAGAGACAAATATCTGAAGACATTAAAAACAAAACAAACACTAGAACTGGAACTGGAACTAAACTGGAACTAAACTGGAACTGAACTGGAACTGAAGTAAAGTGAATGTAAAGAGTTCATGTCATTCATTTTGGTCTTTTTGTGGTTTACTCAAACTGTTCTTTAATGTACAACAAAAATGATTAAATGAAAACAAAATTCTAGTGCAAATTAAATATTTTTGTGGAACAGTCCCACAGCATGACGCTGCCACCACTGTGGTTGACAGTTGTTAGCCAGAAATACAAGAAAATCACGTGGTCAACATCTCAAATATTCGCGGAAGTAAGGATAGTAAGTTTTTCTGCCAGTTAAGTCCAAAGTGAGCAGAATATCACTGATTTTTCCGGCACAATTTTAAGAAGCATTTATTTTTTATGCTTTAGGATTGCAATTAGTGTTAACAACGGCATATTAATCACTGCAAACGCTTCATCCTGTCAGCAGCAGCGGACCCGAGACGAACAGAAACCCGGCAGAAGCATCGCCCACACACAGAGTAATGGATGCCGTTTTTTCTTCTTCTTCTTCTCCTCCAACACGCCTGCATGGCCCGAGGGAGCAGAGAGGAAGTTAGGCACCTTTTAGCCTTACACCTGGCACCAGCTACGCTCAGGCAGACAAAGTTCAAATCCCTCTGCATATGTGGGTTTTTTTATTTTTTATTTCCGTGTGTGTGTGTGGGTGTGCGTGCGTGTGTGTGTGTGCACGTCTCGATGGGCAAAAATGCAATATGAGGTGCGAAGAGGCAGCAAGAGAAAGCGCAGGAACAGACCTGCATAATGGAGCCCAGATCCCCCATCGGTTCCTTTTTAACACCTCCAAAAAGTCTGAGAGGAGGAGAGAGAGACAGACGGAGAGGGCGACAGCCAGACAGAAACACGGACAGAAACAACAACTCAAGACTCCTCAGAAGTTGTTTGGAGAAACTTGTCTGGAAATACCTTTTCTTTGGCGGCGCGAGAACATTTTCCAGCTTAGAGGGGGGTATTTTATTGATCCCAAGTCGGACACAACCGTCCAAACTTCACACACCTACATGGGAGGGATTTCGTAGCTACCTTTGGTAGCTTGTGAAGTTCTCGTCTCCCTCCTGCCCTCACCAGATGAGACACTACAAAGACGCAACGGTGCTTTGAAAGGAGAGAATTTCAAGCTTGCTTTGGGCAAACAGGAGGCTTTGAAGCATCCACTTCTCTATTAAAAGGAGACGAGGGCAGAGAGAGAGAGGAAAATCAATGTTGACAGAAAAAAAGAGTGCTGAAATCCTCCCGGATGGAAGATGGTAACTTACACAGGATATGGATAACTTTATGAACTTCATATCTGCTGTGAGGAGAAGGAAAGATGTTCAATGAAATTCACTAAATATGGAAAGCTCTCAATGAATATATTCTTTACGTTTTGGTCCAGTAAGGAAATATCTCTTAGAGAAAAACTTATAATATTGTAGACAGAAAAAAGTCCAATAATAACTTCCGGTGTCAGAAAGAAGAAAGAAAGAGTCACTACAGGAGATACAAATACAGCATTTATGAAGTCAAGCCACTCCAAAACCAGAACCAGAACCAGAACTGGGCTGTTGCTCAGAGGTCCAAAAGTTCTAAAGTTTTAATTTCATTTGGAAATCAAGTAGAAGATGACGGGAGAGGACAAGAATACATGTTGTTTCTTACAGTCACCATGTCATCTGATAGTTCTGGCTTTAGAGCAGGGAATTCTGGGTAAATACAACCAAAACAAACCTGCTAGCTTTGAGCTAGAGAGAGAGATAGCTCATGGTCTTTTACCAAAGGCAAATAATTACTCAAATCTGACGCCACTCCATTTTTGGAGAAGAAGTTGTGACACTGAATGCAACTTCAGTATCTGAAGACACAATGTTCAAGAAACACTGAGTGTCATTTCATTCAGTGTTTTTTGTTGCAGCGCCCCGTAGGCAAGGAGGGGAACAGGTTCTTCAAAGGGTTTGGATCATTTGACACAGTGCAATGTGAAAATCAAAAGTTGCAACTTTCTTACCAAATTGAACTGAGTCTACCAGACAATCATGTTAGTAAAAGTTTTATCTTTAAGCTGTAAATTTAAGTGAATCTTAAACGTTTCCAATCACGATACTTACCACCTTCTAGAAGAACAATCAGTGGCTTTGCTCCAGTTTAAGCTTTATACCAACATACATCGATCAAGCAGTGGAACGGTTTTGGAGAATATTTCTCACTTTTCTCCTAAACCATCAGCTGAGACTGTTTTTGTCCAATCAGAGTGCTTCAAAAATAAAAGCCACGCCCACCGCTGCCCCTGATCAACCACCAAGCAACATGAAAGGAAAATAATTCCTCAAAATTGCTGTGAAACAAAATTTTTATCTATTTACCTCTTTAGAGCAGGAACACTGGGGGTGCCACCGCATCTTTAGACCAATTTTTGGCCTAATTAAAGTACCTTAAATCGTTAGCCATATGGGGCTCTGCCAAGCCCCGAGTTAGAGGATGCTCTCTGATAGTAAACGGACAAGTCTTCTCACATCAAAGCAGCAACTCAGGGGGAAGAAGGAAAAGAAAAAAACAAAAACATCGCCCTAAACCTTTCCAAGTCCGGAGAAACTCAGTCGTGGGTGTAGCGAACCTCCGAGAGGAAGATACCCACGAAGAAGAAAGGGGCTGGAGAGATGGAGTTCTGCTTGAGAGTACCACGGTGTCCTTTTTGGTTGGTGCAAATTAACTAACAGGTGGTAGCTAGGAGGTTTGGAAGTATGGATCTGAGGATGGGGGAGACGGGCCAAGAGGTAGAGCCCAGACTGCAGCATCTCCAGCCCTGTGATCTGACTCCAAGCTGGCAGCGCCACTATCAACAACGGAGACTGCAGATGTTGCCGGGTTCCCCCCCATATCCTCGGCGGTGGCTCGGAGCTTCCCTGACCCCCGGTTACAGCATTCTGCATGCGTGTGTGTGTGCGCTGAGTGGGAGGTCCTGTGAGCAAATCCTGATCAAGGCCTCTGACTGTGTGACAAGCCATGTCAGGGCGAATTTCTGAGCTCCTTTCTTGTTTGTGTGGTTCGGTTTTCGCTACTCAACCTCTCTTTCTCTTTGTAGCTTTGTTTCAAACACATCATTCTTGTGTTGAAGCGTTTCTGCACCTCACAAGGTGGGCACAGATTCAATGAATCACTCACCGTCTTTAATCTTTAGAGTAAAAGAAACTGGATTTAGTGCTGTGTCACAAAAACACAACAAAAGACACGATTAATTTAAAACAATGTCTTTATTTTAGTGTTGCTAATGCAGGTTTAAAAATGATGCAGTAAATTATATTAAAGAATTTTGTAGTCAAAATTGAGAACTTTTTAAAACTTGTGTAAATTTTCTTATAAGATTTTGATTTATTGTTGTAGTGATAATAAAACAAAACTGACAATATGGTCAGAAATGTTATTTTTGCAGTTTGTTCCACAAAATTATCCATTTTAGATAAGTGTAAACATAAAATGTTAAAGAAATCACCAATAAATAATATAAAAACAATTGGAAGTAATTAATTTTTTGTATAAAAACTGAATGAAGCTGTTTTTCTTGCATTTTCGCAATAGATTAATCTATGCTTGTGGTCTGGATTAATTTCTTCTTTGCATTTGCAGATATGAGGGTGTGTGTGTGTGGGTGTGTGCGGGTGTGTGCGGGTGTGTGTGTGTGTGTGCATCTTTGATTCCCCCCTCCTCTTCCCTCCTTTCTCTCCTGACTGTGTCTGCAAATGCCGAACAATTGGATGCACAGGTGGTCGGTCCACTTCTCCTCTTCCAAGTGTTAGATTTCATTACAAACAGTGTTGGAGGTGGGTCGAATCAGTGTGTGAGTGTGAGTGTGTGTTGCATGTCTGCGGTGGCGTTAGTGGGGGAGTCCTCTTGACATCTGTGGGCTTATTTGAATGGGCGGATGAGACACGAATCCCTGCCGAGTTCCTCCACGAAGCGGCGAGACTTCGCCAGGAGACCGTCTGAGACAAGATCATGAGATTTACCTAAGAAATATTCTTCGACTGACGCTTACTTGAAGAATTTTTTAGTTTTTCGAATGAGGATGGGGTAATAAAGAAGAGAAATGTCCAGGTTAACACATAACGCCGACACTTTCTTTGCTTTTTCACCACATGAAGAACCTCATTTCTCCACTGTGCCTCATAAAATTTGAGTTATTTTTCAAATTTAATCATTTGAATCATCTCACTGTCCAAACAAAACGATGTTCCCTATTTTCTGCCACATATTAGATACAAACAAACTCTGAAGATCTCAAAACTCCTCTAAACTTTCAACAGCGACTCGTTTTCTTTCTACTTACAAACACCACAAGTTTGCAAAGTGTTCTTGGATTGAACTATTGAGTAATCTATAAATTATTCTGACAATTAATCGGATTAAAAAATGCTACATTATGCATTTTTAATGTATATTATGTATGTTATAGATACGTAAGAAAACTTCCAGTCGAAATTGGAGCCATCTAGTGGCACGAACTGCAAATTGCAACAAACTTTATTTTCAATTGCCACTGTTTGGTTTGTTGTTGAATTAAGAATGATGTGGGCCTTATTTTTATATAAATCTGTATGGAAACCATTACGTTTGTTTTATATAGCTAGAAAAACTCCATGAAACAAGCAAAAACATAACTTTTTTTTTTACAATTCAGATGAGAAAACAGTAAAAAACTCCCAATGAGACATTTTCTTTGCAGACAAAGGTAGGAGCTTCAGCCTGCTGCTCCTCTTTGGCTCCTGGTGAAACTGTTCTTGGCAGTCCTGTGAGCCTCCTTCCTGTTACGTGCCATTTGAAAGCATTATGAAATCTGCCATCTTGACTGCTTGAACCAAATAACAACAAGAGTGAATTGTGCGCCACCTGCTCCTCCACATTTAGGTGGTTTTAAATATGCAGGCGTAATGGCACATATCCCCCTCAATCTGATGCAGCTCAAAGCCAAACAGGCAAAAAGTGGGGGCAAAATGCTGGTTTTGACACTACACACAAACCTGTTAGTAAAATAAATAATTTACTCCAGTTTATGTCACCATCACCTAAAATGTCCACCTAAAATACTTCAAAACTGTTTTATTTACCTCAAACCTCAGGTAGAGCATTGCTTTGCTTCCCTGGGTGTAAAAGGCAGCTTGGCTGGTAAATTAATGAGAAAATAACCCAGGCTTTTGTGATTTCCCACCTCATGTTAAGGGAGGGTATATTTTTGTCAGTTGTTAATTACTGTCATATGGCTCAGCCACCTTTCTCCCTGAAAATGACAAGAGTATGGAGGGATGGTGGTTGGGAGGGCATGAAAATTAACTCCACTCTGAGAGTGTGATCTTGTCACGTACCTGACGTACAACTAAACATGTCTTACCCTGCTTTGGAGGAATATCATTTATTTATGGGCTTTGGATGCATTTTATATCCACAAGCTCATTGCTCAGTTTCCACTAACATAAGGAGACGTGTAACACCGCTACCTCATGTTGTACCTCTTATAAGTCGACTATGCAGAGTAAGTAATCTGGTTCAAATGTAATTTCATCGTATACGGTTCCATTCACCTATTCATGTCAGTTTTATTCAGATGCAAAATGATTTTTTCAAGCAACTCCAGCAAGCAGTTTGTTTTAAAAGTGCTAATCATATTTCGTAAAGTCATAATACAACAGTTTTTTAACCCTGACGACACATTTTGTGGTACCTCAAGATGTAACTGCGATACTTTACGCTGTCTTAAAGATTCTATCGTTTTCTAAAGGGGAATTTCACTCCCGCCGTAGCAGAGAGCATGTTTTTCCTCAAAGAAACACTCTTTTAATAGATGGTAAATTGTAAATAATTGTTCGATATTGAAAGTTTCAGTTGTTAGGGAGAAATTGGCAAATATATATTTACTCACAAGACATTTAAAGTAAATAAGCAAAAATAAAGGGTAGAATGTCATGCATTATAAGCTGTGTTAACATTTATGAGTGAATTGTTCAAATTGGAATTACAATAAATGACTCATGTTTTTTGATAAAAGGATTTTGCACAAGGATGAGGTTGTTTTTCGGCCATGTTGAAAATGCAATGAAATGCTTTTTCGCACCACATGAATTATGATGTACCACCGGATGGTACTACTGGTGGAAATGACAAAGAGAACAACGGGAAGTGGCAGGATGATGATGGTGCAGTATGTTTTTATAATCACCTATTGTGTGAACAAACATATTCATGTATGATTTTAATTGTGAAATTGTGTTTTTTTCCACATTAGCAGAATATTGAAAAAAGTTTTTAGCACATTTATAATGGAAATGCAGCTAGCATCACGTGTTAGCTCCTGGTGTTCAGAAATTGGTCACAAATAGGAGCAAAACCACTGCAGGGAACAGCACAGTTTGCCAGTATTGGTGTATATTGTCAAAATTACCACTCCATGTGTGATGTTAGCCATTTGTAACTCCAAATTTCTGTTAGGATTAAGGCCTTTTATTGGCACTCAATAGCCGGCGAATGTCCACTTCACACATATCGGCAGTTTAAAGGACAGAAAGTTGCTGGGCGGCTGGCTAGGGATTGTTTCCATTTCCTGGTTGACCGCTTCAGTAGTCGCCACTGACGAGGGAGGGGTCATTACTCCTCCCATCACATCCTGCCACCCTCAGACCGTGGCCTGGAAAGGCTAACCTTTTCTCGTCCCTCCAAAATCAAATCAATAACACTTTGGCCACGAACTGGGAAACACGGTGTTGGCATTAATCACCTACCCTTCCATGCTTGACTCTGCAGTTTCTTTCTTTACCCTACGTGATGTTGATGTTGTGAAGCCCTTGCTTGCAAAGTCTTACTTTATCTTGACTGGAGCTGAAGAGATTCACGAGAAAAGTCGACAAAAATGCGAGAAAGCTGACGAGAAGCTACCTTTGCATGAGCACAAGCAGCTGGACAACTTCACATCCCACAGTTTTAATTGTTCCTTTCTGTTTTTCCTCCTGAGATTGCATGCACACCAATCATTTCAATCATCTGAATAGTCATTTTAGGGTCTAACGATCCCCCCGTTTTAGAATCTTTTGAGAATCCACATCCTGACTCGATTCGAGTTAATTCACCCCACCGTTGGCTTGCTTCACACTCGTCAAGTGTTCCCTGTCCTTCCTGTGATTGCATTAGCAGGAGCCAGATATCAGCCTTGCAGTCCCATCCGCATAAATACTCCTCTCGAGGCTCTTGTGTAAGCACGTACAGGTGCAGCCATAGAGGCCCTCGCTAGCGTTGGCAGGAAACAGGTGTCTGGCTATTGATAGCGTCCTGATGAGGGTGTGGGGGGAGAAGGGTAAGGGGGCATGCTATGAAAATCAGGTGGGTTGTTGTGCAGTCCCCCCTCCCTCTAGTACAGCAACTACTAATTGTTACCAACGCTTTAGAGTCTATTTTCGTGGCCGGATGCCAGACGGTTGCGGTAACTGAAATGAGGGGGAGAAGAGAAGAAAGAAAGAAAGTTGGTGTTCATAACAGGTTGTTGATTCCTGATGAAAAGTGACCCCAGGGATCCCTTTAACACCTGGCTAATAGAGAAATGAAATTATTAACAGGCTGTAGATGCGTGCAGGAACAGTAGGTGTATGTTTTCATGCTTTCCGCGCAGTTTCAATGTGCAAATATCAGTTTGGTCCAAGTGTGACTTCCAGGAAAAGCAGAGTGTTTATTTGTGGTTTTAGCTAACTACTGTAAAAGGTTTAAGGAGACCTCATGAAAACAACAATAGAAAAAATACTTAAACCAATTTAATTTGAAACAAGCAAATCCTTTCCTTAATTTTCATCCAACTGGAAACAATCTGAAAATGTTTCACAGCCCTGTCAGCCACTCATCTCAAACCAACCTGGCCCCTTGTGAGCAACTAATCACCCTTAAACCTAATAACTGCTTGAGCCACCATTGGCAGCAACAGTTGCCATAAAGTGTTTATAACAACTGGCAACAGGCCTTTCACATCACTGTGGATGGATCTTGGCTTTAAATTCACCAACAGCAGAGAGTTTACCAGCATGAACGGCCAGTTTAAGGTCACACCAAAGCACCGCCAGTCCAAAACCTTCCTTTATTTTTATTTCTGAGTCTTCAACATGGATGGATGTAAGGTTGGTTGGTTGGATGTAGAGAACCAACCAACCAGAAAGCAGACAGATGGTTCGGATGGTCAGATGGAGGTGTGGTTGGAGGACATCAGAGGTGGTAAAATGGGCAGAAAGACGGAGAGATGGGGGATTTATTCCCAGATGACACTGGATGGATGTTAGATTATTAAGCTTTGGATTAAGCTTCCATTAATAAAGGTTTATGCAGAAGATTAAGATGTTTTACTGACAACACATATGGGTAGAGTAGCCAAAAATCGTCTTCAAGTAAAAGTAAAAGGTAGCCGTCCAAGAAATTACTCAAGAGTAAAAAAGTATTTAGTAAAAGGTCTACTCAAGTACTGAGTACCTGATTAATAAATGACCAATCATTTAATATTTAAAAATTACACAATCAGAAGTGGAAATTTTGGTATTTTAAGGACTAAAATGACAATAATTCATAAAAATAACAAAATCAGGCAAAATACTTTTTTCTTCCAAATTAATTTAACTCTTGTGAAACTTTAAGAAAAACTGCAGGTGTGTGTCTTTGTGTGGTGAGTCTTTGGTTAAAACATGTTTCATTCAGTGGCTAGAAAATCCAGAAGTTTTACTCAAGTAAGAGAAGATATTTCATAATAAAATTACTCAAAGTACAGTGTAGTAAAAACATTCTTAAAAGTAAAAAAAAAAGTAACTGAAGTAAATATGACCCAACTCTGAAAACACAAGCTTCCATTTTGTGAAATAAATACCATCACTGTTTTCTGTGTGCTTTCTCTAACATCTGTCTCTATATGCAGCTTCCCACTACATCACAGAGCAGCGCCTCTAGTGGCAGAAAAGCAGCTCTGCACTCAGTGGAGAGCAAGGAAAGAAACCAAAAGCGACATGAAATCGATCCCTAAAACACCTTGATCTTCCAATTAGATCCGCTCAGTGGCTGCGGTGAGATGGTAACTGTGATAAGTGCAGGTTGGAGTGAGGCGGGGAGGAGGTGAAACCTACACAGGTACGTCTGTCACGGGTAATTACCTTCTCAGCGCCCTCGGCTCTCCAAGCTGCCAGTCGTCTGTCTGTCAGAGCGATCGGCTTACCTCTTGTCTGCGAGTGTGTGTTCGTGTGCGTGAACAAAGCGAGTGTTTGTGAGCGAGAACGCGTGCCTCTGTCTGGATGAGTCTGTGTGTGGCAACATGGAGATAATTTGTGTAAGTGGAGAAAACAGGAGAGCAGCGAGCGTGCGTACAGGTGTGCTGACACGAGCTGCAAATGAGAATATGCAAAGGGAAACGGTTTCTGTGTCTACATCTGTGTTAGTGCGGGGAGGAAATACTTTAATCTGGTGAAGTTTCATTTAAAATGAGTCAAAACAGAAATATTTAATTTAGGGGTATCAGAGTAAGAGGGGTGGGGGGGGTTAAAAAAATTCTCTTTATGTGTTGATTATATTCAATTAGAATAAAATTCAACCAAATTTGCAAATGCTGTCAACAAAGCTAAAGCAGTCGTGCTCTATTTTGTATTTTTTTGTTATTTTCTTGAAATAAAATTGTGTTGTTGTTTCACAATGATAAGATATTTGTTAATGTTTATATATCCAGTTTAAACCACTGAAAGCTCTTTAGATACACTCATATAAAAACACTGATATGAAATACTAAACTGATTGGAATTGATATTATATTATCAGTTCAAAATATTTTATTTTTCATTGCGCCGGTCCAAATCCAGTCCAAAAGAGGCATTTATGTTCTGGCTACTGGTGTTGACTAGCTGAAGTGTTGAAATAAGAAAAACCGTACACGTTAGCCCCACACAGAAGACTTCGTCCCCTCATTTTATTATAAGAACATGAAATAAAACCGGACTCTGACCTGAACCTTCAGAGCCACATAAAGACGGTTACAAAGTCAGCCTTCTGTCACCTGAAGAACATTTCCAGGATAAAAGGACTAACGTCTCAGTGAGATCTAGAAAAACTCATCCATGCGTTTATATTTAGTCACATTGATTACTGCAACAGGCCTGCCTAAAAAAATTAATCAGATTCAGAACGCTGCTGCTGGTGTTCTGACTAAAACCAGGAAGATAGAGCACATCACCCAGTTCTAAAGTTTAAATTGTTGACTTTGTATTTTTGTGTTTTTATAACATAAAAGACTTAAAAATTGATTATTGATGAAATGTGCCATGCGAATAAAATTTTATTAATTAATTGAAAAAATAGTAGTCCATGAAATACTTTAAGTATCTTTATAAAATAACTTTTTTTCAAAACAAAACACCATTATAAAATAAAAACATGAGTAAATCCTAAAATAACAAACGAAACTGTGAGCTCCTATTTAAAAAAACTCATTTATTTTATTTTATTTTGTTCTTATTTCATGGAGAAACATATGTATTTGATGGCCTATTGTCCAATTATCAATAAAATATCTAATTTCGAATGGTTCACCGCTTTAGTTGATTGTGAACAACAGTAGTTTGAACAAATTCAACACTTTTAGAAATTTCTAAAATGTTTTTAGTTTCTTCTTCAAGCTTTTGAAGGAAGAAATTGTACTGGTTAGGCTTTTAAATGTGGTAAAAGTTTGCAAAAAAAACACCAATTTTTTAAACTACAAACCGTCAAAATGTGATATTCCATGTTTACTCTTTAAACCTTTTGACAGGAACAGAAACTTTGGCAGAAAGATTGCATGTGTCTGTAGGTGTGGATGGCGAGGAGAGAGACACCAGTGGTGTGAGAAGGACTGTAAGCGTGAAAACGCTCTGAGTGAGACAGCTTGTACCTGGAGAGAGAAAAAAGCTAGAAAATCTGTGTGAGCGTGCCTGCTCTCTTAGATTCCACTTACCTTTATCCAACGGCACAAAGAGCTCATTGAAAGTGAAACGGGAGCCGTCCGACGGGAGGGATTGTTGTGCAAACAGGCGAGCTCAAAGGAGGTTGTGTTAAGAGGCGAGAGCAGGTAATAGAGCAGACATAATGGGAGTTAAGTACCTGTAATCCTGGGAGATATCACTCCAGACAAGAGGGGGGCGGTGGGTGCATCCCTCAGGGCGGGGTAATTGGTCCCAGGCCAGGTTAGAGGGAGTGAGCATCGGGTGAAGGCGAGGTATCAGGTGTGAGAAAGGTGTCAGCTGCTCTGAGTGCCTTTCATTGATCCAGTGAAGGGACTGCGTCCATGTGTCTGAGGAAATATGGAAAACAAGATGGAGGACGGAAAGTGGATGAATGTCTAGATTTGATCTGGATGCTGTTGTCTAGATGAGTGATATCTACGTCTTCACACTCTGTTTTCTGTACTTCTGGACGGAGAAGATTGACTTTGATCCTCTGATAGATCAATGAACAGGATGCGATCAAGACAAGTCAAAGTTCATTTTTATAGCAGATTTACAGCTGATCAGAGAGATTCACAACAAACACAGCAACACAGGCAGATAAATGATAAAACAGAAATAAATTATAGAAACACAAATAAATGATAAAACAGAAATAAATTATAGAAACAGAAATAAATTATAGAAACAGAAATAAATTATAGAAACAGAAATAAATGATAGAAACACAAATATTCTACATAAATAGAAATAAACTATCAAGATGGTAGTTCAGAAAAATCTACAAAAACACAAGATCCTACATACATCCATCCATCCATCCGTCCGTTCGTCCATCCATCCATCCATCCATCCATCCATCCATCCAACATCCATCCATCCATCCATCCATCCATCCATCCATCCATCCATCCAACCATCCAACATCCATCCACCCATCCATCCATCCAACATCCACCCATCCATCCATCCATCCATCCATAAATTCATCCATCCATCCATCCATCCATCCATCCATCCATCCATCCATCCATCCATCCATCCATCCATCCATCCATCCATCCATCCATCCATCCAGTGTAAACTGAACAGAACCTCTGTTCTGGTTTATCACAGGTTGGTTCTGCTGTAACTGGACCAAATCACTTTTTGATTTTTCACAGGTAAAAATGCTGTAAACTGTAAAACCGTCCGAAGCTACAGAGTCGTTCGCATCGTCCGACTAACTGGGATACAACAGAAACAGAGATCAAACTGGGTCATTTCTTACAAAACATTTGTCCAAGTGCTGCAGAACCATGAGTTGGTGTCACATGACTAAATTAAAGCAAAATGAAAAGATGTGTGTGACGCTTCCACATGCATGCCTTTTCCCCTGCATGTGCGTCCCAGTTCTTCTGGATATCAGCTAATTGTGCATTTCACTTCTGCTCAAGTGACTCTTTCAAAGCAAAACAGATATGGAAGAGTCTAAAGCGCCGAGAGCGGCGTCGAGAAGACGAAGACGAGAAGACAGACATTGGAGGAAAAGAAACGTAAAAAAAGAAGAAGCAGCAGAGATAAGAAACAGGAAAGACAGCTGCTCTTTTCCCTCTCATTTCATCCAGTTATTGGTTAACTCGGTGGAAAGAAAGTAAATGTTCAAGGGATTTCAGGTCAGCCTCTGCCTCCCTGAAGGTAGATGTGCGCTCCACTTCAGGTCTAATTCAACTCTTGTGTAGTATTGATCGCGGCGGGGACCACAAGGGAGCCCGCTGGTCTTTCTTCAGACCAAGGTAGACAACGGTGAGAGAAAAATGTGCTGTAAAACGTTTCCCTTCCTCGTGTTCTCCCCTGCTGACATCGAGTCTTCTTCACTTTTTCTTCCTCTACCCACTCCTGAGTGCATTTGTTTATTTTTTGCCCCTTCAGGTTCTGCTGCAGAGTGATTGAACACCTTTGGAGAGCAGCCGCAGGGGCCGCCGTTGGCTCGTCACTTACTGTAAATTGAACAGGAACAGGAGGACAGGTTTTGTGTTTTCTGCTTAGATGTGCAGGTATACAGGAAATTGTTGGGGATTTTATTTTCTGTGTGATGAGCTGATTCAGCTGGACTTGGCTGGGGGGGAGGGCAGGAGGCGGTGGACGGACAGCTGCAGCAGGGTGATGTTGGGGCGGACCAGGGGGTGGTGATGGGGAGGAAGTTGTGGAAGAAGTAGTACCTCAGATGAGAAAAATATGGATTCCTGTCGGCAAGACAAATTGATCTCCAGTGTGTGGGAGGAGCAGAGACGCTTGTGAAGGGAAATCTGCTGAGAGAAAGGCCAGAAAACAGGAGGAAGAAGAAGACAGGACTGGACTTTTCATTCCAACCACCACACTCTGATACAGGAGACAGAAAGAACTGCAGATGTGAACTGTATCAGCGGCTGACTGGCTCTCTGGATGTTCTGCTGTTTTGAGTTTGGGTAAAGTTGGCATTGAGTTTAAGGGTAAACCTATACAATCAAATGAAAGACATCTTGTTACAGTAAAATATGATTATTAAAGTTAAAAACAGATGGAACAAGTGGAAAGCTCATCAGAGTTAATTGGTTGGTAGATTTATAGCTGATTTATTTATTGGCTGGTAAAATGTTAGCAACTGGTTGGTTTGTAGCTTTGCTAGCTCGATGGTTTTCCGTTATCTTTGTTTATAGAATACTGATGATGATTGATGTTAATTGTGTTCAGTTAATTGTTGTGTTTAGTCGTTTGGCTGGCTGGGATTGGTTGATTGGTCATTTCATTAAAGTGATCAGAATTTTGTCAATAGCTCTTTTGTTGGGTTAGCTGCTCGGTTGGCTAATTATGATTGGGATTCATTTTAAAAATTGTTGCTTAGTTGTGAGTTGAGGTTAGTTGGATTGTTGGTTTTCTAGTTGGTTGGTGGGTTTATTATGATTCTCTGTTTATAGCTAATAAACAGAATAGTTAGCAACCTAAAGGTTGCTAACTACCATGATTCATGTTTCATAACATTAACTAACTCCAGTCAGTGCGAGATAAGAGGTGTATAAAAGAAGCTGAAAGGCTAATGCTTATTAAATTACACACAGTAGCATGTGAGATTTCACTAGCATGTTGACTAAGATTAACTCCCTCAATTCAGTATGCTAACTTAAGCTTTAAAGTTTTAGCTACCATCAGGATGTTGACCAACACTGTTGTCCGTCTAGTACAGTAAAAATAGTTTATAAGCTAAAATTAGCTAAACATGTTACTGTTATCTAATATTATTACTGTCTAATCAATTTGGTATAACATTAGCTTTTAGGTCAAAATTAGCTATTTCATCAACTCGTTCCATTTAGTATTTGAAGTTTAGCTTTTCTGTCAAAATTTGCAAAAATGTTAAAGTTAATGCAGTAAGTTCAGTGTGTAGTTGAAAGGATTGTTTGTTTGTTGTTAGTTGGTTCTTTGCTGGTTGGCGGGACAATTGCAGCTGGTTTGTTTGTTTGTCTTGACTGAATTGGGTTTAATATTTAGTTCCCAGTAGTTTTAGGATTGATTTATTGGCTGTTTTGGTGGTTGGATGAGTTTCTTTATAGGCTGGTTGATTTATTCTTTAAGTTTTTCATCTCTTCACCATTACGGTTGCTAATTGGACTAGGTACTGAGCCAGAATTATTAATGTCTTACTCTAAGGGCTCTAATACAACTTCTTACATCTACAACTATCTTCATAGAAAGTATTTAATTTCCACATTTTTCTTGGATCATGAGTGAAAACCACTGAGCAAAGTCAGTGTGTGTGAGCTGCTGCCATTTTAAGACTCCAGACACCTGTTACAACCCCCACCTTCTTCATTCAGCGAACCAAAAACGACACACACACACGCACACACACACATTTGTGTAAACAGGAAAGGAGTTATGTGAGCAGAAATGCCAAGAGTCCCTTTGGGAAACAGAAAACACTTCATCTTTCTGGGCCCCCTGACGAGCAGTATTGCAACTGATAACACGTTTCTATTGCCAGGTTAATGCATATGAATGGTTAAATGTTGTCTATGTGCAAAATAGAGGAGTAGTTTTTCTGTTTTAAATACTCTCCGACTGATCAAGAAGATATGAGTTGCATTGTTCCCTGAGACTGGAAGCATCAAAAGCTTCCTCCATAAATCATGTGACAGCAAAAGGTAGATGTGACACAAACACACACAAAGAAATCCATCCAAGCATTAACAGGTTATCACTTCTCCCTCTAACCCATAAATCAAATCCAGAGAATGCAGGAAGACACATTTCAGGGGTTCCACAAACGGACAAACACCTCCGTTACTCAGGAGCGATCCGACAACTTCAAATGTTCTGCATCTGTAAAAGCGGCTGCAGAGGTCGCCTCCGAGCGTCGGTCGGGTGACAACGTTATAGTCGCCGCAGATTGGCACCTGTCACGGCGCATTCAAAGGCCCCACCGTGAGTAACACAGACAGACAGGTCAGCGCGCCGAACCTGAGGTAGCACCAGTGGCTTCCCCAGCTTCCATGTGTGACGGAGGTAAAAATAAAACAGGAGCCGCTGCCGCTCCTTCATGTCAATGTCAACTACTTCTGATGTCTGTTATTGTTCAGGAAATTATCCTGATCTTAGAAAACCATCAGCATTAAAATATACAGCTCTGGAAAGAATTTAAATGATCAGTTTCTCTGATTTTACAAAATTCCAAGCAAAAATTTAGCATTTATTTGCAGAAAATAATGAAGAAGATGATTCAGACCTCAAATAATGCAAAGAAAACAAGTTCATATTGATTTAGAAACAACAATACTAATGTTTTAACTCAGAAATCAATATTTGGTGGAATAACCATGTGGTAAGTTTCCAAAAACATTTAATATTAGAGGATTTAAGCAGTCATTTTTTTATTTCTATTAAAAAAAAGTGCAACTAGGTAATCTTAGAAAAAGTACTCAGTCTACTGGCAGATTATTAAACCTATAACATGTGAAAATGTTTTGTTATAAGTGAAATAATCAGCCAGTGATTTTTAAAAATCAATAACTTTAAAGAATATCCTTAATCTTGCTGAGAAGTTACTTTTATGTTACTTTTCCCTTTTTCCAAGTGTACTAAGATATTTGAACCAGAGACTAAACCAAAGTTACTTGGTAAGTTTTGTTTTGTTCAGGGCTTAATGTGTGTTTCTGTGTTTGTATTTCTCTGTTCGGGGTCAGAGCAGCGGAATAAGCACCTCCTTATTGAGGAGGACAAGAGCGATGATCGATGCCAATCGCGTAATCAGGCCTTTATTTGAAGGGGGTCGCTGATTCTCAGTCCATCAAGGTTAAGAGTGCGGCACTTGTCACGGCGTGATTTATTATTGCCAGGAGCAGACGAACAACGCCGCACGCCTCCGAGAGGCGGGAGGGGGTTAGGGATTGAGTCGATGAGTCTCCGCTGTTTGGATTAATAAGTCCAGACGTTATGTGTGAGGCACATTTTGGAAATTAGCCTTGAAAAATTAGCATGCCACCATCAATCGGCATCAAATGATTCAAGGGGCGTGGCCTGGCCTTATTTAAATGGTATTTATCATCACTTGCATGCAGCCTGAGGAGAACCATGGAGTCATTTCAGTCTCTTTGTTGTTGGCCGTTCAGCTGTGGACGTGATTGAGTTTCGTCCCGATCCGTCAGCTCCTTGCTTTGACACGAGAATGAAAGTTTAAGCTCTCTTGTTTTGTTTGGAGATTTGATAAATATTAAAAATGAAACATATATAACACCCAGATAGCGCCGGAGCTTCATCATCTTCCTCATGAATGAGGAATAAAGTGTGGTGGTGAAAGAGACGTCGCTGTGACGGATGCCTGTTTACAAACAAAAGTGCGGCGGGACACTCGCGCCTGTCCGCCAGAACTCTGCGGTATATGAGAGACGAATGGAGCGGAAACTGCATTTTTCATCCCGTTCCCCTCTGCTTACACACCCAACACAACAGGGAACACATGTAATGCATCACGCCGTGATTTCTGACAGCGAGGTGGAGGTAATAACTTTAGGACGGCTGCTCCGCCAGGCTCGACGCTCTCATGTCAGCCATCGATCTGCTGGGCCGGGAGACAACTCATTTCAGTGTAGTGACTCGCCATGATGGACCGGCGCGCCCCGAACCCCCTCGACCGATTCCCGCCTCCGTGTTTCCAGCGAGCCGCTGTCAGAGCGGCGGCGTGTCGGCCGCTTGGCGAGTCTATTGATCTGCCACGGGTGGATGGGCGGAGAGGGAGCGAGGACGGTCCCCTCGGGCGTCGCTCTGTTTCTCAGGGTCTGACACAGACACACAAATCTGAGATTTACTGTGCAGACGATACTTTTGAATATCTGGTTTTAGGAAAAGAAGGGGAATTTTAACAGTTTTTTATTAGAATCATTCCATGGAGCGAGGGAAACTTGATCTGTGAAACATTTTGGCTACAATCTGACATGCTGGATTTACGACAAAGATGATGTTTGACTGAATATTTCCTTAAAAGAGTCTTTTATATTGAAATATTAACAGTCAGTACTGATAATACTGCAATACTGATACTGAGAGAATTTAGCATTTCTAATACATTTCTTATCTTAACTCTGTCCATGTTGTAAGGATTGTCATTCTTAATATTTTCTTCCACTGTTCAACAAAGATGTATCGATAAATACTAAGAAATTTAAAAGAGTTAAATGCAGTTATTATTACAAATATGATGTTTTTCTGTGTTATCTAAACAGTTGAGCAAACAGTTATCAAAAAATGTCTTACAGTAAAATATTCTGACATTTTTATCAATATTCAAGATTTATTAACAAAAACAAGCTCTGTTACCTAAAAAAGTTACCTGCAAGTTAATTTTGATTTATTTGCACCAGATAACAGACAAAAACACACAAAGTGGATAAAAACTGTATAAAAATCAACCACAAGTAGGAAAAGCCACTAAAAGAAGCTGGTTGTCGACAGAGTGCTGTAACCAAACATATTCATAGAAAGTTGGGTGGAGGGAAAACATGCACAAGCAACAGGGATCACCACAGGCTTACAAAGCAAACTGAAGAGTTTTGGAGGAGAATAGCGTTTAAGTTAAGCAGAAAAATGTTCTAAAGTCGTGTTTCAGACTCTTCATCCCTGACCACTGTCCTCCAGCTCCTCCTGATGGTTTCTTAGGAGGTTTTGGTTTGAGTTTCCATCATTTGAAGGACTGAACTAAAAGCTTGACTTTATAAATCAAACGTTCAAAAGCAAAACAAACGTGTTTAGGAGAATGAAAGTGCTTTCATTGAGGATTAAAACGAGGACTTGAACCTCCAACCATGTTGCAGCAGCGTCCCGCCTCTGTCTGTTTGGTGCTGCGGCCCCGAGGCGCTTCGGCTCATCCCGATTTCTGCACAAGTGTTGAACCCAACACCTGACCCCGAGGCTGCGGCGCGCCGACCCAAACCCGACGTGACACGCGGCTACAAACGGGCATAAACACTCCCCCTCAGTTCTGCTGCGTTTAAACACTCAGCTACATATTCATGGTGTCAGACGGAGGAACACGTGGAAGGTAAAACAAAGGCTACTGATTTCCTGCTCATTATGATGAATGAGCGCAAGGACGAGGCGCTGAATGCAATTATGTTCCCCTGCATGCGTGTGAACGCACGGCTCAAGTCGGGAGCCGTAATGCAAATTGCGCTGTCACTTCGTCTCCTGCAGGACGGCGGGATGCATGTGTGTGAGGTGAGAGAGGAGGGCGGGGAATCAGGCCGGATCTCCTCAGACGCGCTCATCGGTAGGACCTCGGGGCAAAGCGGAGCCTCAACCTGAACTTGAGAGTTCATTTTGTTTCCCTCTGTCTGGAGATGAAGAAATAGCCTCAGGAATCTCTTTTTTGCCTGTCTGTTCATTTAACGTTGCAGGAAAATCTCTAAAATTACAGACAGAAAAGGTAATTCACAGGCGAGGAGGTTTTATTTTCACAATGTTGTGTTTTTGCTTTTGTTTATGCTGTGGCAGCTCTAGGGTGGACAAAGAAATTAGACAGGACAAAGAATCAGGGTTTCTGCAGGTTTCATCAACTCAAATTTAAGACTTTTTAAGAGCATTATGAATGAAATTTAAGACCTATATCACGACAGAAAACTTCATAGTACTTCCAAACAAAATGAATGAATGGTTCGGCAACAGAGGTGAGCAACTGGCGATAAATTTGCATCTACCCATGATAAACACAAAAAGCTAGCTAGCCTCTTGGTAGCTAGTTAGCGGTAGCCTTCAGTGCCTCGACTCAATCAAGATGTCTGAAGCAACTCAACTGTTTGCCTGACAGAAAAGTCCTGCTAGAAAAATAAACTACACAGATTATACAGGATTAAATAATCCTTAACCCTGTGATTAGCAAATTTAAGAACAACGTACTTTCTTTTCTAATGATTTTAAGACTTTTTAAGGAAGGGTCAAATATACACACCAATGTCTCAATAAAATAATCACAATTATGGCTGCAACTAATGATTATTTTAATAATTGATTAATCCTGTTATGACGATTAATCGATTAATCGTACAAAAAAGAAAGATTCTTTCACATTTAACCAATTAAAACCTTTTTAAATGCAACATTAGAAAAACATTACTGTATTTTATTGCCTGAAATGTAGTAACATTGCATTACTTTAGTGAATCTAAACCAGGTGAAACTGATACCACTGGAGGAGTTTTGGTCAAAATCTATTTACAGACAAAGGTATTTACATCTTAAATGCAAAATGTATTTATTTTTGCACATCTTTGGGTTGATTAGTGCACTAAATATGTCATTTTTTTCAGCAAATATCCTTCTTTTGACCCTGTATTTTCCTGTAAATGATTAATCGATTACGAAATTAGTAGACGATTATTCCACTAATCGATTAATCACGATTAATCGCTTCACAATGTTTTCCAGTACAACTGCAAATCGCTAAAGCCTCCGTTACAGGTAGAGACATTATTTTATTGTTACTTCCTGTCTTCTGGGTATTAAGCAGAGGAGGTTTGAGAGAAAAAGTTCATTAAATACCTCGGGGATTAGCCTAGAGAGAGTTGGTGACGGTTAAACCTTCTGCACCTGCTTTAAAAGTACATCTTGAACAAGCTGCTTCAGAGGGAGGAAAAGGAGACGAACTCAACCCCCGAGAGCTTCACCTGAATGGTAATGAAATCAGCCAATTTAGGCTGAAACATAAACTCACAGGGGGGAAGGACGGCACTGAAGCATGCACTCGAATGTGGGAATTTAAGAGGAGAGAGCTGCAGTGAAGCACGGCGGCGGTGGAAGGTTCTGCAGAGGTGAGCAAATCTGCAGAAGGGGAGCGAGTCACCTCATCAGGCGGAGATTTTACAGCCGCCGTTGCTCTAATCCTGACAAGCAGTCCGCCGTCGGGGGAGCTGCGCCTCCCTCCGGCTTCCCTCTCCCAACTCCACATCAGCGATGACGATGATTCTGAGCAGAGAACGAATCAAGACCCGAACTCCAGGAGAAAGTAGCCAAGGGAAGATAGTGAATGAACGCGGCGCAGGAGCAAACAAAGCAATGCAACCGTCCATATTTGGGTCTAATTAAACGCTTAATGCCAATAATATTGCTGTAATGTGATGCTAATTATGGGGTAATTATGTAAACGATGGTTAACTATGATGATCAACGCTCAAATTAGTATTCAAATCATTGCAGCAAAGGGGCCCACCTCTCGTAATTGCATTAAAAGATGTACACAACTTTGAAAAGCGAGCAGAGGAACCTTTTTTCTTCTGCAAATCACCAAGCAACACAGATGCGCCCCTCCTTCAAATCCTCCACCTCTGTACTATTTTTTTTATCTTCTTTACAGGCAGAACCCACAGAAACATCTGTTAAGTAGGAGCAAATGTCAGCTAATTATTTCACCAAAGCATGTTTTTAATTGATCAACAGGGGAACAGCTGTAGAGTGTGTTCTCGCGTCACGGCGCCAGGCAAACGAAGATGGAGGCGGCGGCGGTGGGGATGGGGGGCGAAGGGAGACAAGAGAGCAGCCGAACCCTCCTTCACCCCTTCCTCCGAACCGCCAAGAAAAGGTTTGACCTCTGGACTCACCAACGAACGAGGCAGCTTGACGAGTCGAGTGGGGGGAAGATTCAGGAAGAGGATATTAACAGGTTCATGTCCTCCACTATCTACTCCAACTCAAACATTTCTGGTCTTTGTTTCACTTCAACTCTGAATTTCTGGAAGAAATCTGACTGGTGGAACACGGTGGTGGCAGCATTATGTCATTCATCAGCAGGAATGGGTAAGCAGGATGGAGACAGATGGAAGAGGAAGAGGTTCACCCACAACCAGAGACACCATGAATCATTTTGAAGTATAATCATGCCCTTAATTGGCCTAGTCAAAGTTCAGACATAAATCCAATTGAGAATTTTTGGCAAGATTTGAAAAACTGACTCAATCTAAGCTGTCAGGCTAAAAAAAAAAAATTTCAATTTGTTTTTTTCCTTAGAGTATTTTTTAAATAAAAGTAAGCCAATCAGATTTTTTGTCTCCTGTTGCTAGGCAGATTCTGATTAGGTACTGACACCTTATCAGGATTATCTTCACCCTTCAGCAAAACAAGGAGACCTTTAAGCCTCCCAGAGCAAATTAATCTTGGATGAAGATAATTATTATTTAAATATAAATTAATATAAATAGCTAAAGAAAAAAAAATCTGTCATCAACATTAAGGAATTATTGACAAAACAAGATTCTATATCTTGTAGAAAAGTTACTTGTTACTACAAGTTGCTGTTGTCTTATTTTAAGTGTACTAAGATATTCGTAACAGAAACTAGACAGAAATATTTGCCAAGACTAAGATTTGAAACTCCAAAAACCCCAAACGTTGCACATTTTAGGTTGTTTTCCTCTGGTGCACCTTTCTCCACTCCTGAACAAGCTGCGCATTTACCGGTCAATAACCCTTTGCTGCTTCACAACCAGAATAAAATCGGTTGACGGGAAGAAAGATGAAGAGCGCGCGCAGGAGGAAGAGAGAAATCTTCCAACTGGCAGCAGTATGGACTAAGGGGGAAGCTCAAGCATGACTAAAAAGTACATTCACCGCTAGTCAGTGAATTCTGCTCCCTATTTGTCACTGCCACCTTGGAGAGCAGTAAGCATTAATAATACATGGGAGTTGGGGGAATCTATTAGAGGCTACCCTTGCGGAGAGGAATCAGACGTAGGCAGGGCCAGTGGAGCTGTTAGGCTCCGGGTGGGAACACGAGGAAAGCCGGGCCGTACCTCTCTTATTCATTAAAGTGGTTTTTAGAAAGTGGGTGGGGGCGCTCGGGGGCGCCAGGTGTGGCTCAAGTGATGCATCATCAGAGGGAGAAGGAAGGAGACGAACCTCAAGACGCGGCTGTAATTGAGTTCATTGATCAAACCGAGCGGGAGGAACGAGGCGAGGTGGTAAAACAAAAATAAAAGCGTGCTGTTAGTCAACGGTGCGTTCAAGCAACTCAACAAACTCAAAGATGTTGGATTTTGTTGTTCAGTCGGGAAGATTCAAGCTGGGTTTTACCTTATTTCAACTAAATCCAAGCAAAAATTCACATTGTAATGGATGAAGTGCACACAAACCTATTGAAAGACTTCATCAAAGACTTTGTAATATTTGTCTCCAAGACAACCAGATTGTCCTCTTTAGATGAAACTAAGGTTCAGGTCCAGGTCTGATTCTTGACTTATAAAGTTGTTCTTTGCTCAAGAGGATTCAATATATTCTCATTAGATAAAAACTTTTTATACGTTGTTTTCTAACAGATATAAGGAGGTTTGGGGTGAAAACTGGCTGTTTTTGGGTCATCTGGAGATCTTTACAATCCAAAGGATACTTATTGAATAATGCTGCCTCCACCGTGCTTTATTATGGATATGCTGTTCTTTTATGATTTTTGAACATCTTTTGGAAACATACCATTACATTTTTCCCAACAATATTTTGGGTTGAGTGTTTTTCAGGAGTTGGTTCCAGTTAAAGTTTCTCTTCAAAAAATATTCTGGACAATTTTAAGCTCACATCTTTGAGGGAACAGTTTGGTTTTTCACGTCCAACATCACTGTCTGACCTCATGAATGTGATTCTGAAAGAATGGTTGACAATTTCCAGTAGCACACTCTGAAACATTTTGAAATAATGGTTTTTCACTCATGCTAAGTATTTATTTATATCAATATATTTGCATAAATTAAGATTGATGCAATAAGACACTTTTGATTAATTGAAATATTTAATTACAACGACCAAAATCATCAAGTTAAAGTACTAAACGGCCACAACAATCTAATTTTTAAAAAACTGAAATCATTTTGTGAGGATTTTGTTTCACCTGCTCTACAATAAACTAAATATTTTAACTGAACAAAGTTGTCTTTTGGAGAAAAGGGAGGTAAGTTACTGCAGATCCACAACTTAGAAAAAGATTTTGCATATTTGCTTTACTGAAAGAAAAAAATACAGTTTCTAATTTCTTTTGGGTTGATTGACAAAAAATACAACCTCTTCTTCTTGGAAGGAGTCAGTTGAGGTGTTTTCTGGACACTATTTGGTCTTATTTACTAAAAATAAATGTAAAATGTAAAAGTTTCCATCTGCATTAAGCCAATTTTGCATTGGGGGATGCAAACTTTGCTCTAAAGGATGAACGATTTCAGATTATTTCAGTTCACTCAACCAGAGTATGGTGTCTTTCCAGTTATTTTGGTATTTATTTTTGTTTTTCAGGTTAATGAGACCAGATGAATATTTTTTTTAATCAAATGATGTCTATGTCACAACATACAGCTCTGGAAAAAAAATAAGAGACCACTGCAAAATCAGTTTCTCTGATTTTACTTTTTACAGGTATATGTTTAATTAAATTAACATTATTCTTTTATTCTATGAACTACTGACAACAAGTCTCAGAATTTCCAAGCAAAAATTTTACTAATGAAAAGGATGCAGAGCTTTCAGACCTCAAATAACGCAAAGAAAACGATCACACTAATTTAGAAACAATACTAATGTTTTACCTCAGAAATCAATATTTGGTGGAATAACCACGAGGTTTTCTCAATTGTTTCCAGAGACATTACAATTTCAGAGGAAACAAAAACAATCAAAGAACAAAAAGAAAAAAAATTGACTGGTTTCAGACATTTTTCTCTACATGACGCCTCTCTGTGCCGCCACACACCCCCTCTCCTCTCCTACATTTTGGCCAGGTCTGAGCACTTTGTGGAGGTGGGAGAGTGAAGAAAAACAGAAAAAAAAGAAAAATAAAAAGAAGAAGAAGTAAAAGTGGACCATTTGTTGCTTCAGATGTGCTGCTAATCCTTTGATCGAACCTCTTATGCTCTTCAAACTTGCGAGCGGGGCCAAGCCACTAATGAAATTCTGAGGCCGGCAGATAGGCCTCGAGCCGGAGCGTGACAGAGTCCATCTGGTGTGCTAAAGTCCCCCTCTGCTCTCAAACACTCTGCTCCGTGCAACTCTATGGGAACACTTTGATGCTGCATTTAAGCCGCTGTACTGGGGCCAAGTCCACTCTGCTCCTACCTGAAATTAGACGCCGCATTAGCCGTGCCATGTATATTTTAATAGTAATAAGTCACTTCCCATTACATTCCTGGCGCAATGGAATAAAAATAAGCACGTCATGATGAAACCGTCAGCTTGTCCAACAGTCTCTTCACTACATTTTTCATTCGGAGCCACCTGCTCACAATTGGAGGGGAACCTGCTGGTCGGCTTGAGCGGGGGGGCGCTGTTCCTCCGGAGCAAACGGAGACAAAGACTTTAAGAGTGTCTGGTGACAGCAGATGGTGGAAGGAGTCAAACACTTCCAACGTCCTGTTCCGAAAACGAGGGGGGACGAAGAGAAACGCAACAAAACGAACAAACGTGTTAAAACTTGAAACTAATCAGGGTGTCGATTCAGAGGGAGAGCTGTCAGATCCAGGTTACGAAAGTATTCATATTACTAAAAATATTCAACATTTTGTCATGTTACAACCAAAACACTTTACGTGACAAATTTGTAGCTAAAAAGTTTATCATTTGTGGAACATGGCAGTGGTGGTGTCATGCTTTGGGGCTGCACCCAGACCCACAACCAAACATGGAGAAGCAGCATTCAGTTTTTATGCTCCTTTAATCTGGAACAAACATCCAGAAAACTGCAAAACAGTGGTTTGATTTATAGTCACCAAAACCTTTACTAATATATTTGACGTGATAATGTCGTATTTATTGCTTAAATGTGATGCACAAATAAACTTGAGTTAACCAACCGAGTTTTCTGATCTTTCCAGTTTTGGTCAATACCAAATTTTTCTCTAAAAGTTGCTAAATTCAGCAACAAATTTGTTAAGTTGTAACTATCACTATCAGAGTGACAGTGGCTGATTTTCGTTTGTTTCTTTGGAAAGTATTGGCTGATTATTGACGATCAAAGCAAGACAGTTGAGCTCAGCCGGTTTTCCAGCCGGTTTTCTGATATCCTAAGCAAACACGGTGGTGGCAGCAGCATGCAGTGGGACGTCTAAACATTGACCTGGGATGAGAGCACGCTTCTGATTTTTGAAGATAATTCACAACAATGTGCTGCTTTATGTTTGTCACAATAAATCGTGTTAAAGTAATTTAAGGTGCGTTTGTAATTTTTATCTTTTTTCAACTAAAACTTGGATGATAAAAGTATTGAGTTTGGTGTTTTTTTGAAGGATAATGTTGTTTACAGACTTTATAAATAGTTTTATTTTATTTGGATATTTATTCTGGATATTTAAAATGTCTTCCAGTTCCAGTGTTAAATGTTCATCCAAATTTAAAGGAATTGATGATTGAGAATCTGTTTTATTTGTTGAAAATGGTCTCAAAACAGTAATAATATCGTTTATCGCGATAACTTTCTGACAGGCCTAGCATTAGCAGTAACTTAATGAAAATCTGGATCAAACTTGACATAAAAAGATTAAATATTTTCAGGATCTGGTTCCAGAGCTGCTCCAGCTCTGCTGGATTACCTACAGTCTGTTGGCAGCTTTTTACACAAACCTGCAGAACTTTTTACTTTTGCCAAAATTGAGAGCAACCTTGATGACCACAAACCTGCTTGAAGGAGCAAACCACAACAAAGTTGACATGCTTTCACCCAATCTGTTGTTTTTTAAACCCAAACCCACCGCCACCGGGATCGAAGCAGTATTTTTATTCCCCTCCACGCATCTCCACACTTGACAGACCTGCGCAGGAACCCTGATCCCGTCTGGTAGCGCTTGTTTGATAGCATGCCTGGTTGCGCTGACCCGATCCATAATACACACATCCCTCCTTCGCCTGAGAGGAAGAAACACACACAGCCTAACATGCAAGGATGCACGGTGATGCTAACACAGAGGGAAAACAATGCACACACACTGAAGCATACACTTTCTTATGCCTTTAGGAAAAAGACGAGGAACAGCAGACCACCTGCTGTGAACAATACACACTCATTCTGCCCGGCTTTGCCTCAGTTTGCTGAACCGGCTCTATTGATGTCTACTTTTTCACTTCTCAAACTTACTTCAAAAGCGCCTCTGTTTGCTCTCCCTGCTCGGATTTCCATTAACAAACCAGCTCTAATCACAAAATCCAGTTTCCTCCTTCCTCCCTGATTCACTGCTTTATTCTTTTATAAAAAATATCATCTGACGATGATATAAACACACAAAAAAACTAATTAGAGTCTTAAATGTCCACAAAAACAACCAAATCGCTTATTTCTTAACTCCACTCGTCTGCTTTGTGTGTAAATAACCACATAACTCTAAAACTCATTTATTGTCTTCATAAAAGAAAAGCTTTAAAGCCCCATCATCATCACCGCCATCAAAAGATACAACTCTGACACAGAATAAAGCAGAACGACTTCAATCCGGCATCAGAACGACCGTTTCCCTGCACATATCAATGGTTATATTATGAGGGCACAATCACATGGAGTGGACTGGAGATGAGACGCCGTTTGTTTGTTGCCCTCGAGGGCTGGCGCCGAATCTGGCTCCTCATCACGGGAAACGACAATGGAGTCACAGTTGGTACTTTCAGAAGTCGCCTCTTTGACCTGCGACGGTCTGAGAGGCCGTTTGCAGCGTCAACAATGGCGGACTTCTGGAGAACGCTTGATGAGTCGATTCAACGGCATCAGGAGGAAAAAACACCTTTTAGCTCAAACAGCAGAGAGGAAAGTGTTCAATCAGGCATTGTGTTTTTTATTTTACAGTTCTGTAAAAGCTCAACTGAATAAATTAGATTTTTCTCATAATAATTGAATGTATCATTTTAAAACTAGAAACAACGATAAATTGTTCCAGAAGTTATCGTGATAAACGATAATATTGTTGTTTTGACACCACTTTCAGCTAATATCATGCCACTGGAACTGGAAGACATTTTAAATATCCAAAATAAATCAACAAAACAACAAATAAAATCAATTAATATAATTTTTTTTGATGGACAAAACACCAGGCTGAAAACTTTTATCATCCAGATTTTGGTAGAAAAAAAGAGAAAAGAGAAAAACGTTTCTCTTTTCATAGTAAAACCTTTTGTAATTTACTATACAAATGTAAATTACAACAGTTTTTTTCATTTATCATGTGATTAATTGATTTATTGATTGTTGTGGCAACTATAAAATACTGGATTTAAGCTCCAGTGACTTATGGATCACTGATGAAACATCTAAAGACACTCAGATCACAGGAAAAAATAATAATAATAAGTAACAGCTTCAGTTAGCTTCAGTTTCAGATGTCTGAATCAACTAAAAAGTTTGCCCGATAGAAAGGTCATGTGAGAAAAAAAACATTAAAAAAACTATTTAAAATATTTAAGGCTAGCTTACATTTTAAAAATGAATTTAAGAGATTTTAAATTTTAGATTTTTAAGGATGTAATAACTGAATAATTGTTCTCAAATACTTTCTTCTTTGTGAGATTATTAGATTAAATTTCATAAACAGCTAAGTGAAATTCAGTCTAATATACTGTGAGTATTTATGAAGGAGAATATTTGGTAAAACTTAAGCCACTTATATACATAATATTCCTCAGTTTCTTACAGAATCAGCCACATAAACAGAACCAGTACCACTGGTCCACTCCATAAATGAGACCAGTGTGAAATTTTTCATTAGCATTAGCATATTTAAGCTCAAGTGCCCCCTTTGCAAATGTCCTGCAGGCATCCTGTAGTCAGAGAATTAATATTTCTATATTTATACGACACGGTAAATTTAATCAGGTTTTTGTTGTATTTTCACAACATTTCATCACCCAATGAAACATGTTTTTGGAAATATGTCTTCATGTTTCCCAGGATCAGAATGAAAAGTAAAGTCAAACAAACCAGTTCTCTGTAGACCTGGCAGGTGAATAATGTCCATTATCCTGATCTAGAAGAACCTGGACTGAACCCAGTTTGACCCGGATTCATTAACTTAGTTACATTTGAATCCAGAAGTTTATATACACTGAATAAAATTACACGTCTATGTTTTTCTCACTGTCTCTAAGTTAAATCAGATCAAACTTATCTCATTTTACGTTAGTTAGAATTACAAAAAAATTTATATTTGTTAAATTCCAACAACAATAAGAAGGAGAATATGTCACAGATTAATTTCTATCAACTTTTAATCGATTAATCTGTTTAAAAAATTGGCATATTTTGCGAAATTTTTATTGAAGCTTTTTCGAAATACATTAAAAGATGCAAAAACAAATAATTAAATTCATTTTTAGATAACAAAATACACATTTTATCACCTAAAATGCAATAATATACCAATACTGATATAATTTCTAGCAATAATTCAAAAACATATGAAAATCCAATCCCATGTTGATTATTTTTTGGATTAAAATATTATTAATGATATATAATTTTTTACAAACTTTCAACCAACTGAAGCTAAATTTGTAATTTAAACATTTTTGACAAGTAAGTATATATATACTGTATATATATAATCTTAAATGAAAAATTTATATTTATTTCCAGTTTTGGCTTGGCCTGCGTATGTTTTTCTGTATACTCCATGATTACTAGATTACTAAATTAGCTGACGATTATTTCAATCATCCCATGTATATATTTTAAACAAAATGTGAGAAATTAATGAGAATCAGCACTTCAAAATGTTTACCAGGTGAACTATGAACAACAATGAATTCATTTTAACCCCGGTGAACTGAACGCTGAATACTGAACAGTAGGAGGAAGAAATCCCTAAAAATCCTTTCATATGAAACCAAATCTGCTTCATCTGCCTGCCATGTTTTACCAGATGTTCAAAGAGAGTAAATATGGTGTGTTTTTCCTTTTTTATATTTGTAATTTGGGTGAGCAAACCCTTGAGGCAATAACAATCCTTAAGGGTTGAATAAAAGCTTAAAGCTTAATCCACACACTCATGGCTGTTTAAGTGATCATTACTGCCTGGATTTGCCCACCTTCTGATTCACTGATTTATATCTGCAGAGGAAAAAAGGTGGGAGAAACCGTTTTTGTTTTTTTTTCTGACAAAGACAGAAGTGGGTCTTTAAGGGTAATTGTGTGTAAATGTAAAAGTGGTTTTTGAATCTGGTTAATCCTGTTAGATCTGGATGCAGATTGCGAGGAGCACTTTAATCGGTTCCAAGGTGTGGAAGAAGGGATAATAAAGATTCAGGAAGATATGAAGTGCGTTTCAGGCTTTGCTCTAGCTTTCAGCGAGCGGTACTGAAGGTGAAAATGAGCTTATAGGGATCAGAGGAAAGCAGAAAAATATTTGACAAGTTAATAAATATCACACTAATGAGATAAGTAGACAAAAACAAGGCACAAAGTGATTAATTTGTGTTATTTCTGTGTGGTAGATCACAAAGAACGTTATTATTTTCCATCTTTGAAACAGTACCTATTGCATTATTCCTCCATTGCATGGATGTCACATCCTGCAGCAGCTCCTCAGAGCTGCGGCTCAATCTGGGAGACGGCCTGATGCTTTCTATAAAACATATCAGCTTTTTGTCCCTTCGTGGGTCAGAAGTTGACAGAAGCAACAAACACTGTTAGGTTGGATTTTCTTTACTTGAATTAGGATACAAACAAGTGGAATAGTAAGTGCAGTGATGAGTCCAGACTTATAAAACTGACATAATGCTACTTCAGAAAAATTATCTTGAAAAATGTTCAATTACTTGGTGATAAATGGATACCAAACACAAGACACACACGACTTGAGTTTTTATCCTAAAATATTTGTGTCAACATTTGAATTTTTTGGAGAAAACAGAACTGGAAATGTAGCATAACAAAAACTGACCACTGTTTCTTATTTTCCCCAATCGATTGCCAATCAATTAACTAATAACATCCCGTTTAGACCAGGCTTTCTCAAATTGTGGCCCCTAGTGGTCTGCCTGGTACTGCATGTAAACCTCTGTTTGACGTGATGTTACAGCTAGCTTACCAAAGGATTGTGATGAAAAATTATAATAGATGAGTGTCTTAAAACTGGGTCACGAAAAAGAAAAATGTTCTGCTTGCACATCAACAGCTGTTGTTATTTTTATTTATTGCAGTTTGGCCTCCATCCAGAAGAGGGCGCTGCTGCTCATCCTTACGCAGCGATAAAGACGCCGGCAAAGCATAAACGGTCCAAACGCATGAACTCTATGTGGTTATGTTCTGAAATATAAACACTCCAGTTTATATTTTTTAGTTATCAAACTAATACATTATGTTTTGGACATGCGATGGGCCTTTTTGATACAAAAGAAAATGTCCGCCTGTCAATTAATCATGAGCTCCATTAATATTCGATTAATGCATTAACCCTTCTAGACCGAAAGTCTTGGCAACAACACAATTTTACAACAGTACTGAAATTTCGCGACACTTTGTGCCGTCTGAAAAATTCAAACGGTTTCTGAAAGGGGAGACGTTGCGCTTTCCAGCCAATATCAGGTTATTACGGTAATTTCACTCCGTACTAGGAAGCATATTTTTCTTCGGTTTAATGTGATGACACACTCTTTTAATAGATGTAAATTGGGAAAATAACTGCTAGATATTGAAACTTCCAGTTGTTATGGATAAATGGGCAAAAATATTTACTCACAGGACATTTAAAGAACTTCGTACAATTAAAATAAACAAAAATATCCAGGCGGAGATTTGAAACTCAGAGTTAATCAATAACTTGCATTCTTAGTGGTGAATAGAAACTGAATTGAAGGGACTTCTTGTGTTTTACATAAAGACATGAAACAGATGATTTCTCTGCAGATGACTAAAAGTTGCAGGTTAAACGCATCTGATTATCGCCCTTCTGTATATTATTGAACCTGCGTTGAAGACCCGACAGCGGCGAGTTTATCGTCTTGAGCGTAAACACATCAGCATGGGAAGGAAGGTGTAGTGGAGAGGATGTTGTGGATCTAAGATGCAGGTTGCAGATAAAAGGCGTAATCACAACAAATGACCCTGTATTATTACAGATGTGGAGGATAACATGGTAAACGTGGGAGAGAGCCCGAGGGGGAGGAAAGGGGGAGGACGGGTGGTTTGTTTTCCTCAGCAACAGGAAAAAGAAAAAAGAAAATACCAGCTTGGATGCTGAGATTGCGCCCACGCCATTCCCAGGTTGCCCCACGCTGACCTCTGCTCAGGTGGTCTTTGAAGTTTTACAGCCAAACTTAAAGCCTGAAAGTTGCAGCCGATCCTCGGTTTGAAATGAATTTATGTTTGCAGATATGCGCCATAAATCCAAGAACAATGTGAATCAGTAATACGGGGCTTCCTGGGGTCATGCAAGAGGACACTGATGTTCCAGGTTTAACATGGCTGTAGGAAAATAAACCCAAACAGGGAGGAAATGTTGGCTTACTGGAGTTCAGGAGCAAAGCAAAGGGAAGGTTTAACATGTACGATCCTCCAACACCCTCCCACACTCCCCACCAACCCCCAGAGGCAGTGCTACGCTTTCTTTTCAAGCCACAAAATGTCTAATATGCCGTTCCTGTGCTTAACTGAAGCTTACCTTATTATATTATTGTATCACATGTTTGCTGCCCTACAAAAGCCAAACAGTGTGAGCAACGTGGGCAGTGAAACCGAGCTGATCCGCTCCGACAAGACGACACCGTAGTCCAGGAAAGGATTATTTATCATTTAGCTGTATATTTATGAGCAGAATTAGTTTCAGCAGCTGTACTTTTGACCTCGTCTTTTTACTTCTGCTGAACTTTTTTCTTCTTCTGAAGATGTTCTCTACAATCCGAGCAACCATTGAAGTCTAAGACACCCTGAAATCACGGTTTGTGCAACTTTATATATGTGATACTTATCCAAACTACCAGACAATGAGCTATACTCTAATAGCAGTGACTGGAGACATATGAGTATTACAAAAAATTTGATTAAGGTGGCCACAAAACAGGAATTTCACTCCAGACTTTACAAATCCAGCTGCACCCCTCTGGCCAAAGCTTCCAGGTCATTTTCTCAGATGGGAAGCAAGCAGCATCCATCTTTCCAGGGAAGTCAATTCCTTTTCGGCCTTGGCATTGTCAGACCAAGTAAACAGGGTTTTGATAAATGGAGGTCAAGGTGAGCAGAACCTGGTGTTGCAGTTCAGGTCTAGTACTGTTTGAAATGTCCATTTCTTCATTCATTTGGTCACTATATTATACTCACTATATAAAGGGATGTAATGGATGGGGTTGGTCGGGATTTCTTGATGTTGAAAACCCACTCAGACTGACATCATATGTCACAGTAACATTTCTTTTTCCTATTGGTTCTCTTGTGTCCACATATAAGCAACTATATTTATTATACTGACTAAAGGAAATAACTGTGAAACTGAGAACCGTCTGTAGAACTAATGCTTGGGCATTTTTAACAAAACTGTTAAATCATGATTACCTTTGGAAGCAAAAGTTAGCTGGCTGATTTAAAATGGTAACATCTGTGTTAGCATTTGGACATTCAAGTGCTACTGAAAGCTACCATTTCCACAATACAATGTTTGCATGCTAATATTAGCAGTAGCATCCACAGTACGATGTTAATGTAGTGACATTAGTGTTAGCATCAAGACATTAACATTGCAACATTAGCTTTACTATTTGTAGCACACCGACAAGTGACATCCACAGCAACATTATGATGCTAATGGTATTGTTAGCATTTTCTGCATGACGTTAAAAAAGTGACAACTACACAAAGACATTAGCTGTCACAATATTATCATCTACAGCATATTAAAATGTGAATAAAAGTGTTAGCATTTGTATCAACACTCCAATGTTAACATTAGCTCTAGCATAATAATAAACATGTTAGCATCCACATCAACATTGGAATGCTAACATTAGTGTTAGCACCAGCAGGATGACAAACATTAGCATCTGGAGCAAGGGATGAATATACTAACAATAGTGTTACCATCTGCACCAGATTAGCATGCTAATAAACAGGCTAGCAGCCCCTGCTAACATTATCATTTGAATCTAAAAATTTAGCAACATTAGCATATGGACATCAATGTTATCTATGTGCCATCAACAGCACATTAAAATCCTAACGTACATGTTAACATCTCATTAATATTACAATGCTAGCATTAGCATTTACAACACAACAAAACATTAGCATCTGCAAGCACAATCAGAGGCAGCTGACTTTCTCTGTACCAGTTTGATATAGATAAGGAACTGCTAATGTAGCATTACGTCTTCTTGGGTTGTGACAGTATTTAGTTAGCGAAAGGTTAGCATCTCAACATTAGCATTAGCATCCACAGTCAGTTCAGCAAGCTAACATCAGTATTTGAAGGGCAGCATTAGTAATTATTGTTTATTTTCACCAATAATACAAGAAACAACAAATATCTGCAATACTACAAAACTCATTGATCCTGCAGGTTATAAAATATATTTGTAAATATATTCTTTTAAGACTTTTATTTACCAATAACACAGTGAGCCACTTCCAAATGAAATTATCAATAAATAAATAAATCTAACACCTTGCATATTCAGTAGCTGTTTTGGTCAGCAGCTTTGACAACAGAACATGCATATCTGCATGATTGCAACGCTCCGAGCAGCTCTGTGATTAAAAAAGAGCACTTGAGTCTTGAGGAGCACAATAGGGGCCTGACCTTCCTGAGTCTACAAGTGGGCCACCGGGGGCCCTGGGGGCTCCTCGGCGCGACTGCAGATCTCATTTCAAGTCATCGTGATTAAGAGCGGCCAGAAGCTTCAAAAGCCTCTGCACATCCTCAAGATTTCAACGACCTGCGAGATGCTGAGGGGAATCTGATTATAATAACACAGTACTTGCATTCCTTGTTGTGACACCTTTCATGGTGTTTTGGAGATAATGCTTAAATTTAACAAATCTGGAAAGTGTGGTGGGCATTTATATCCAGTAATTTAAAGCTGCAAGTCCAACAAAACTAGACATAAGCAGAAGTTTTTGACAGTTTTTATGTTCAAAATAGTTCAGTCAGAAGAGATGAAGACTATCTGTGATTGTCAAATGGATTTAGGTCTGAATTTCCAACCCAGTCTAAACTTTTACAGCATGTTTTGTGTTTAGCTCCATCCGTCATGGCATGGTGCTGCCACTGCTATATTTCAAAAGAAAATGGTGTAATTAGTCAGTGTTTATCTTTTTGTTTTTGTCAAAAATTTACATTTTGGTCTCATTGGACAAGAGATCTTTCTTCCTCATATTGCAGCTTACTTTAAACTCAAATTATTCTTACAATTATGGCGTTCGTCCTGCTAAATGTGCAGAGTGCACAACAAACATGAGGCTTTTGTGGTTTTTAAAATGTCTTCCAGTTGAAGCGTGCAGAATTCTGTACAAAATTAAAGTTGCATTGCCAGTTGAAACTGGTATCAAAACAATATTATCATTTATTGCTAAAATGTCTGGGACAATTTACCATAATTAAGGACTTCATTTCATTAAATCATAGTAGAGAGTCTACATAAGTTGCTAAATATATTTTTCCAAACTTGTAAAATAGTTTCCAAATATATTACAGGTTTTTTATAAGGTGAATACATGTGAAAAATGTTAAGGAATCTGACTATTTCAGCTATATTCAGCAAGGCAGTGTACAGACAGAGGCAAGTTCAAAACCACTTTGGTGTTTTCATGGTTTTGTGCAAATTAATAGCTGCAATCTGGGAGCAGGATCCATGCAGCGCAGGGTCAGCCAAATGATCGATAAGGCTGTAAACAAGCCAAGAGTTTGGCCACATTATCTAAACCACTTCATTTGGGTCTGAAATTAAAATTGCCTTGGTTAATTTGGCTAGCCCAGGGGTTTATTTACAACCTGTCTGACCGTTCCACTGTTTGCGTTTCCTGCCCAGTCAGACCTCTGCTAAACAATCTTGCAGCGTTGCCAGATACCAGCAATTAAAGCGGTGGATACAGTGTTATTAACACTAATAGGAGACAGGAAAGTACTGGGAATTTTCTTTTAATGCGGTGAGATTTGAGAATTAAAGGGAACGAGACAGAGAGTTTGTCGTACCTTTGGCAAAATTCGCCTTGAATAACTTTCTCCCCCCACCCATGGACGCCCATCTGTAGTCACAGTGAAGTCTGCTGTGAGTTATGTCAGATGGAGCGATTACCAGAGAGGGGGCCAGGAGGATAATGATGAACAGATGTGGGTCGCTTGCTCTCGTTCTCATACATCCACTTTTTCTTTCTGTCATCTCAGCTTTTTCTCTTTTCGTCTCCCACCTTTCCCCACCTCGCCGTGCCTCCCTCCGGCCACCCACAGCTGTCCAGCACAAGGTGCTGGCGAACGCTCCCTGGAGAGGAGGTGCACTTGTTCCTTCCTGCTGCTAAATAGGGAGCATCAATCACGCAGGTGTCTCCACCAGCGGCGGGAGGCGGTTAAGGCATTACACATGCAGCCAGAGACGATCTATCAGCAGACAGGCCATGTTAATGTGGCTTTTCAGCTCCTCTCACATGTTGAAAGAGTTTCATGCTCTGCGTTAGTTTGTTTGGGCAGGTGAGAACAAGGACGAGGCGGCCGAGAGACGCCTGAAAATCTGGACGTTTCTGGTCTTCAAAGCAAATGGCAGCAGGGTTTGTTAGCAGTGAAAACAACGAGGAACAACAGGAAACACGAAGGATTAACGGTGTCAGGACTCACACGTACTGAACCGTTTCTCAGTGTGCTCCAACACCAGACGATGGAAAAGTTCAACGACCAACAGGTTTCCTACGATTTACAGAGTTTTCTAGACTGAAGTTTTCAGAACTCACTGTCCTTTTCGGGGCCGATGCTAGAGTAGAAAAACAGAGACAAATATAAATGGATGGATGAATGAATGGATGGATGGATGGATGGAGGGTTGGTCGGATGGATGGATGGATGGATGAACAAACGGTTAGTTGGATGGATGGATGGATGGATGGATGGATGGATGGATGATGGATGGATGGATGGATGGATGGATGGATGGATGGATGGTTGGTCGGATGGATGGATGGACGGATGGTTGGTTAGTTGGATGGATGGATGGATGGATGGATGGATGGATGGATGGATGGATGGATGAATGAATGAATGGATGAACAAACAGTTAGTTGGATGGATGGTAGGTTGGATGAATGGATGGCTGGATGGATGGTAAAGCCAAATGGATGGATGAACATTAGAATGGATGGATGAACATTAGAACGGATGGATGAACATTAGAATGGATGGATGAATGGATGGATGAACATTAGAATGGATGGATGAATGGATGGATGAACATTAGAATGGATGGATGAACATTAGAATGGATGGATGAACATTAGAATGGATGGATGAATGGATGGATGAACATTAGAATGGATGGATGAACATTAGAATGGATGGATGAACATTAGAATGGATGGATGAACATTAGAATGGATGGATGAATGGATGGATGAACATTAGAATGGATGGATGAACATTAGAATGGATGGATGAACGGATGGATGAACATTAGAATGGATGGATGAACATTAGAATGGATGGATGAACATTAGAATGGATGGATGAACGGATGGATGAACATTAGAATGGATGGATGAACATTAGAATGGATGGATGAACATTAGAATGGATGGATGAACATTAGAATGGATGATGAATGATGGATGAACATGAATGGATGGATGAACATTAGAATGGATGGATGAACGGATGGATGAACATTAGAATGGATGGATGAACATTAGAATGGATGGATGAACATTAGAATGGATGGATGAACATTAGAATGGATGGATGGTACAGAAGCTTTGACTAAAGTTTTAAGTATTTTTCCGTTCTCTGCTTTTCCAACCCTGATCTGGAATAATAACCAGATCAGGTTTTTATTCCTCATCCTCCTCTCCTTCCTCATCGTCCAGAGGAATCCCTGAAAGCCGCAGCAACCACCACCAATTCCAAGAGCAAACAAAACCTGCCCATCCCAAGTGTTTCTGTGTCCAGTTAGTCGCTAAGGAGTCCGTCCAAATGACGACTAACGCCCTGCCAGAGCAGCTGGCAGAACCGCCGCGCTCCGCCAGAACATGGCGGCAGCTGGGGAATTGTCCAACAGCTCCAAATGTGCCACTAACCTCAGTCCATCCAGGGAAAACAAAGTCAGTAATGGAGACACCTAGCAGCGGACAGAAACCACTCTGTTCACATGACCCGCCCTGTGACAGCATCTACTGACACACCGACACTTTAACTGGTGTTCTGACACAGCAGGACGGATCAAGGTTCTGGTCCAACTTGTCTTTTTAACACGTTAGAGCAGCAACTTTATGTCACTTCAGCTGGGATCAGTTAGAGTGGATTTTGGGAGAGTACACAATCAAAAAGCTTTAATGTAAAATTACATCCATAATAGAAACCTTCCCATTGGTTATTTCCTGGGAGGAGTTTAAAACATGCGTCATCTGGAATTGTTAACTTCCTCACTCCACCCTGCACAAGTTTTCTCAGATGGTGACGACATTTTCACAGACTTCCTGTCAGATTCTACATTCTGGTTAGATCAGGTCGGCCATAAGGCAGAGAAATACAATTTTTCACAAGAAATACAATTTCCAATTTTAATAGATTATTTTTTACTAAAAAGAAATTAGAAATGACAGGAAAGATCGAAAAGTGGCTTTAATTGCGATAGTTGTTTCTGTAAGTTATATGACGAAGTACTAAGGCTGGGCTATAATAACTTTTCTGGAACTATAAGTAAACATGTTTTCAAGGCTGGCTGGCTGGATAAACAGATGGACAGACATAGAAATTAATATTTTAGACCATTATTCAAAGACTAAATCCAATATTTTTCTGTATTTTCGTCTTATTTTCCCTGGATTAAATGAAAATCTATCCCATAATGTCCCAGTTTGATCCCTGAACTCCCAGTAACACACCTGAAGCTCGGCAGCATGCAGGTAACAATTAAAACCAGCCAACACTGACACAACTGCTTACTAATTTAAACCACAATGCATGCTAACAAGCTAACAACCCACTGCAATCTGAACATGCTTCCAGATTATCATCCAGAATTAGGTTAAACAAACTTCACTCGTTGCAATTCAGGACACCAGTTAAGCAAACGCTGCACCAATTAAGCCTCTGCTGCACAAACAGCTTTTCATTGTAAACACATATTCTGTCCCAACATCCTTCAGCTGCCAGTCATCAATTAGAGCAAACAGACCGATTGTTTTGCAGGCGAGGGGCGAGTAAATTAGTGATTAGCAGACGGCGGTGGAAGTGGCGTTATTGTTGCAAAACAGACCGACTGTGCAGCTGCTGGTTTAATATGTACATAGAGAATTATTTTTAAATTTTTATCGCACAAGGCTTTTGAATCTCACAGATGAAACGGCATATTTTTCCCCCCTTGCTGCCTTGGGCCACATCCACGGTGCCCTAGATACTTTTGCCCGTTGCACTGAAGTAACTAGGAGGATTTTTTTTCATCCCCGCGGATCGGAGCGCTCCGGTGGATTCAGCGCCGGTTTCCTGGGATCAGGAGCGTCACAGCGGATCAACGGGCAACAGAACCCGACCTCAGGCGGGTTCTGTTGCCAAGCTTTTCAAAGGGAGCGTACTCTGTCAGTGATTATTAATTTAAAAGAAATTAGAGGCTTGTGCTCATGTGTCACGGCTACTTTGGGAGAGATTCGGTAAAAATTAAAGGTCCAACAGGACTGCATTAGTGAAGAACCTCTACATATCAGATATTCTCACTTTAGTAAAAAAAAAACTGTCCTGGAAATAATTTCATCAAGCAGAAAATAACAAATAATATCCAGAAATCTAAACAAATATCTGATTGCTTTCCCATATATGCAGATGTAAAGAAGCAGATTAATTAATCAGAGTTTTAATACATCAGCATAAAATTTTTAATTCACTAAGCGAACTATTCCCATTTTCTCAAATTAGAACATCAAAATTTTATGTTTTTATTAGGATTTTTGTAACAAATCAACACAAATTTGTTAAAAGTTAAGCAACAAATTTACCTAAAATTGTGACTTAACAAATTTTAAGTTAACTAACTTAAAATTACTTAACTTAAAGTAATATTAAGTTACTTACTACGTTACAAACTTAAGTAACAGTTACTGTAAATTTGTAAGTAAAAAAAATTGTTACAAATATTTGTACGTAAAATTTGTTTCTTTACCTTCAGCTATGAACTTAAGTACTGACTTAGCTAACACTTAGCATTAGGGCTAGCTGTTGTTGCTAATGCTAATGTTGCCATGCTAGCATTCTGATGTTGTTGCTAATGTTAACATAAAAGTGTAGGGCTGTTGATGCTAACACTAACAGTCCCACAGCATGATGCTACCAGCACCTTTGTCTCACCAGGGTAATGGTGTGTTCACTGTTCGGAAGGAAAATAGCTCCTCTGAGTTTTATTAAGAAAGAAATTGATTTAAGTTTGTAATTGTAACATTCCTTCCACATAAAAGCATCCCCATGTCATTACTTTTCCACCACTGTGTTATAACATGGGTCCTGATTGCAGTTCTATTTTATTTCTTTGTTTATTTTGTACCAAAAGACGGGATTTTATTTATGGATATGAGAGAAATTAAGACATAACTAATCATTTTACTTTATGAAATTAATGCATTAATTTATGTTGCTCTATTACAGAAACTGTGATGCTTACTTTTAGTGTGATGCTGCCAGCACAATGAGGGTGCATTATTGATGGTTCTGAATGTATATTAGTTGCTGTCTAACTTAAGCATATCAAATAAATCCAAACTCTCCACTATTTCTCACTACTTTGGTTGTTCTGAGTCATAAAAACCCCATAAAACATATTAAAGTTTGTGCTTGTAACATGACAAAAAGAATGAATCCTTTTCAAGGCAGTGAATATTTCATGTTCTGCTTTCATATCTGGCGGTAAAGTGACAGCGCTGACTGCTCACTACATCAAAATACCTGCTAAATATGCTCACATTTAGCAGCACTTTGCTGTAAAAGTGTCTGCCACATTCTGACAGTGGGAAACTGATGCTTTGTAATACGAACCAAACGTGTGAGAAAGTGATGAATATGTTATGTAAATCAAGACAAGGTGTTTCCACCACAGCTTTGAACAGATACAGCCGTTTTGAGGAAGGTGTGACGTCCCACTGTACGCCCTGAGGTTGCCCAACTTCAGGTTTGCGGTTGTGCCGGCGTTTCAAGAGGTTGTGACATAAGAGGATACCTAGGGGCCTGATGTGTGTGTTGGTGGGGAAGGAGGTTTGGTTTGGGCTGCTTTTCTTATGCAACTCCACCACAAATACAAAACAATTGGATTCCACATTTCAGAGGTCCAGGAGGACAGATTTTTAGATTAATGTGTGGGATTTTTTTTTTACCTTTAATAAGCTGCGTATTTTACCAATTTATTTATTTAAGAGTCAATACTGTAGCTTTTATAATGAATAATTTGAGACAAAGTTCAGCAAGCAAGCAGTATCCACTTATTCCACTTAACTTGATTAGACAATAAGTGGTAACTTATTGCCTAATCATAACTGATATTATTGATTGATGAATATATATTAGAATAGCAGCATTTCAAATGTGCAGTATATGGTGAAATGATGCACATGTTAGAATATAAACACTTTGCTATGGATTTAAAAACCAATGTCAGCATGTAACAATTTCTGTTGATACTATCACTAAGGTCGGCATGTTAATATATTGTTGGTGCTAATGCTAATATTAATGTGCTAATAGAGAGCTGTGGATGCTAATGTTAATGCTTCCACATTAATGTTGGATGCTAATGCTAATGTTGCAATGTCAGGATTCTGCCATTGTCGCTAATGATAATGTTAACAAGCTAGTGTTGTGCTGTTGGTGCATGGATACTAATGCTAATGTTGGCGTGTTAGCATTCTGCTGCTGTTGCTAATGCTAATGTCAACATGCTAGTGTAGCGCTGTTGATGTTGACATGTTAGTGGTATTCTGTTGGTGCTACAGTTAATGTTGCCATGTCAATTTCGTGGTACTAATGCTAATGTTACCATGTTAGCATTCTGCTGTTGCTAACGCTAATGTTGGAATGGTGATTTAAGGCACTTTCATACCAGAAAACGTCCAGAGAGCCAAGTTCAACCATGTAGACAAAGATAAACCAAATCTCAATGCATCAGATGAAAAAAAGACAGAGAGATAGATTCCAATATGCATTGTGGGTAATAACGATGCCAAACAAGGATTTATAAGTTTTCAGATCACATTCCTCTAATTCCTACGTCACTTTCTCCTTTGCTACACTTTTTCTCTTTGGTTTCCTGGGTCGTCTGTTTGTTTTTCCACTGTAAGTGAAACACATCAGGGTTTACTTGGAAGTGAACCAGGTTTTCAGGCAGACCACAGTTCACTTGGTTGATCCACTCCAGAGTTCAACTGAGATTTTGTACGAGGCCAAACAAAGCGGACCAACTGAGCAAACAAACTCTGAACTGTTGAAAGTGGACCAAGTGGTGTGAACAGGTCCTTTAAAAATAAGCACTAAAACCATCTGTAATCGTTAATACCAACCTCATTCAAAAGTGAATTTGTTTGCAAATAAATGCAAGACGTTTATTTTTCCTCGTCGTATTTCCCTGCGCCTGCATGACAAGGCGGAGGAATCCCTGTCAGTGGGAATGTGGCGCTCCAGTAGATGACTTGGCCTAATCAGAGCGATGCCGTTGAAGGCTGGCACTCAGAGTTTGGAGCGAAGGCAGAAAAGGTCAGCGGGGACGGATCTGAGCGGCTTTGACGGCTGACTAAAACATTGCTCAGAGTGTGGTGTCATCATCGGTGTAACTATCATTCCCCTCCTCTGCTGCAACAAGCACGGCAGCAGAGGAAGTCGGTAGTGACTAAGAGCATGGAGAGTGGACTCGTTATCTCTGGCAAAAGATTCTTGAAGCCACGCATGAATTAATGCATTAAACCTGAGCACCTTCAGCGCTGCAAGTCACACAGAAAGATGGGATTGCACACCAAAGCATGTAACCTACATAATCTAGGTTGTTAAGCTTGTACCTTTATCAGTGCAGTGAAATCTTTTGCTCTCGCTCCAGATGCTGACGCTATTATCTGCAAAACGTGACACGATCTTCTGGGTGCGTGTTAAAGGCGCAGTGGAGAGTGGACTAACGCGGCGTAATGGGCTCGGACACTTGTCAAGTCGCCTTTTGCTCACACTGCCAACCGCTCTTTGCCAAATGACCCGCAGTTTGGTTGGGTTTTTTCCCCAACTTTCTTTAATGCAACACTTTAAAATGGACTTTCTGCATTTGAATATGTCAGAGCTAACAGGTGCGACAAAGCCAGGTAGCTGCAACACCTCCCTCAGCGAGGTGTCATCTTTGACAGAGCTGACGCCGGTGCGCTAGAGAGGTCAACACCTCTGCTGCAGACTTGTCAAATTAGGGAGTTTGCACTAGTTTGCTGCTAAGAAGCACTAATTAGCGACACTAACTTGCATGCAGACGACAGGAGAACACACGTCAGGGTGCAACCTCTGTAACAAACCACAGATTATTTGGTCAAGCTGTTCCCTTTAGGGAGCTGCACTTAAAGCCAGTTGTTAGCTTTCATTTCACCTGTTTATAATAAGATGTTCCGCCCAGAAGGTATTTGCTCTCTTCGTTCAGCGAGCTTCGTCACAGTTCAGCCGACTGTTTTCCATATTTTACAAACAGCCAGGAGAAAAGTATTAATTATCCTTGTACAATTTAATGCACCAAGTGATTTAACCTTTCAGGTTTCCGTTAAACACCGGCATAACAAGGCATATCCGTGGCAGCGGACGTGATTTATGACGGGAATACCTAATTCTTGTTTTTAAATAGGTTGGACGGGCAATCTGCATACATCTAAATCCCCCCGCCTCCCTTCTTTTCTCTTGTCTCGAGGCTCTTGTTTAATATTCAAGAATTTTTTTTTTTTTTTTTGTCCACATACATTTTGGTCTGTGTCACCTCAGATTAAATTATTACCGTTTTGCAGCCTTAGCGGTTCAAGCCCGGGGCCCTTATTTACTAGAATCAATGAAACAGTAATGAAAATCCATTTTTCATAGTATCAGCCCCTGCTGTCTTTTATTTAGTTAGCTGTGTCTAAGCAAGCAATTCATTTTGTGTAAATGCCACCCTGAGAAACAGGCGTTGGCGCTGAAGGAGTTAACCCAGAGAAATTAAGTCGCCTCTGCTCAGCTGATTGGATCAGGCAGAACAGGAGGAGTACACCTGGACCATATATCAACTGTTTTAACTTAACTAATGGGTAAAGCAGAGCATGCAAGGTTAACAAGCTGAGTCAGGGGAGGATGTGGTGTTTGTTATGTTTAAAAAGGAATGATTTATTATGCTAAACAGTAATACGCCCTGTGGGTGGTGCTACGAGGCCTTCAGGGGTCACAGGATATCACACACTCCCATATTTTGCATACTGAAACATCTCCATCTCAAGAGCGAGCGCGGGCGGCGGCGGCTGCCCGACGTATTCAAATTGGTTTGTTTATTGGCTTTAGTCGGGGTCGTGCGTGTAGCAGCGATAATCAAACAACAGAGCAGCAGTTTGGGGAACGCAGAAGCTGATAAAGACCTGAGCGCCGCTTTCAGCCACATTTCTGCAAATTCAACCCTAAAAACACACAAATTTAGAAAAGACTTTTGACTTAAAATCCTGCCATGCAAGGTGCAGCAGATACACAAACAGCTAACATTTCATTTTCACGGTGTCCCTTTGGGAGTTTTGCATTCTCTTGCATTTAGCAAACACACCCTGGTCCATCCAGTCACAAATGTAAATTTTAAATTCCAAACAGGCACACATTTAAAGAGCCTCCGTGAAAGTGTGTTTATATATTCAAAAAACTGATTGGAAATTGATTTATTTTGTATTTTGCACATAGGTTTGTGGTGCATTTCTATCCTAAATAAAAATATATAAAACTTCAGAAAGCTCACAATCGAGATATTAGCATACATGGAAAAATAAAAACAAAAGAAATTAAAATCCTCCATATCATCTAGGGGACTCCATAAATTTAAATTTTTGGTGCAAAACGTATCGCACAATTTCGATTTTTAAATATCTATGCATATTTTTGTAATTGATGCTAACCAGCCTGTGCATATTGTAGCTGTGTGCAGCCATTGTTTCCATAACCAGACATGGCAGTGAAGGCTGACCCTCCTTCCACGCTCCTTCTCTGTCACCTGAAGAAATAAAACTTAACAACTGAATAAAAATGCATGTAGAGATTTGGTGAAAATGAGTTGCCTGTGAAATAATCCATCACCCCTTCCTGCCTCCAATAATACCGTGATGTGAGGGGTGGGAGGGTTAGACGCTCCTGATGTGGCATGTGACCTTTTATAAAGGCGCTCGCCGAGAGTTGATTAAAGACGTATTAAATTTGTTTAAATAAACCTCCTTGTAATGGCACATCATTTGTAAGAAGCTATTAGGGAAACGTTGTGGGAAGGGCCCTGATTTGCATAAAAATCTACCCCGACGGTTTAAATTGAAGAGCAGGAGTGACACTTCTACTCCACCTTTCCAGTCTGGCAGCCCCCTCCCACAAACCACCTTGATGCTCCGAAACAGATTCAAATCATCGTGTTAAAGGAGGAGTGGAGGTGGAGCCGGTGTCAGAAAAACCTGAATGCTTGGCAGGAAACGACTTCACACAAAAAATGAAAAGAAAAACCTAGACACCCTCTCCTTCAGGTTGTTAAACCTTTAAAAAAGAGATTAAAAGGGAAGCATGCTGCCTCCTAATAAATGAACTATCAAACTGCAGTTACACAAAGATTTAGATTTTTCTTGTCACAAAAGAAAATATATTTTTCTATATTTAGATAATACCCACAAACATTAAATCAATCAATCAAATTATTACCCCAAAAGTGTCAAAGTAGAGAAAATGTAAACAGTTTTTCACATTTTAGGAATTTTAAGCCCCACTAAAATTTATGGAAAAGTCTCTTTAATGACTCTAATTAAAATCAATGTTGGTCTAAATTAAACTTTATTCTCTTTCTGTAGTATTTATTGCTACTAAAGAAGAATGAATGTTACAACTTTTATTCAAAAGTAAGGCTTTTTTGGAGTATTAAATCTTGTCTTTTAAATATATTTTTAGAAAATGGGAGACAATACTTTACAACCGTCTAAAAAGCTAGCAAATCCAGAAACTTTGCATGGATTTTAGATTCTGACACAATTTGTAAACTATCTGACTTAAAAGCTGTTTATCAGTTGTAAACTTCTGCTAATGTGCTAACGTCGACCTCACAACACAGGTCAAGAGGTCAAGGTCGAGGCTAATTTTTTATTTAGTGCTTTTGGTAACTTTGCAAACGATTAGCACACTTAGCTTCGACTAAATAAATTCTAAAGCACTAACAATCTTTTAGCTGAAAAAGGTTCAACATCTGTGTTGAGGTTTTGGTTATAAACTGATTAGCACATTTGTGTTAGTGGGACTAAAAAAATTATACTTTTGCATTAGCAAAACTTTAAAATGTAGCACTTTAGCATTAGTGGAATTAAGAAATGTAGTATTTTAGTGTCAGTGGAATAAATTTAGCACTTTAGTGTCAGTAAAACTAAGAAATCTTACACTTTAGCATTTGTGAAACTAAGAAATTTAGCACTAAGTATTAGCAGAACTAAGAAACTAATAGTTTTGTGTTAGTGCAATAAATTTAGTGCTTTAGCATTAGTAAAACTAATGATTAGTGCTTTAGGGTTAGCGCAACTAGCTTCATAGTTAGCAGTACCCTCCACTGACTTAAATGTTATTAAACTGTCTAATAAATCTATTTAATTTTAATTCTAAATCAAAGTGTTTTATAAAAAAACATTTCAGTGGAGAGTCTTGAAACTGGTTAATCTGCATAAATTTGGACTTTGATGGGAAATGAATAATTTCCAGCAACACAGAACCAAGGTTGGTCAATCATAGAACAAGATCAATATGTTTAAAGTTCGGTGAAGGATCTGTGAGGCTGTGGGTGTTTCTTTTCCAAGGCCACTTTTCATCACCACTTTAAAAGGTAAAGTTGCCAGAAAAACAAACTTGGTTACGACCACAGAAGACTGAATCTGCACAGAACTGGTTCTCCACACACTAGATCAACTTTCTTCCACAGAATAAAAAGTGGTTTAATTGGATTCTTATCAAACTTTACCCAATGAAGGCAGTAAATTATTTCAAAGAATTGTCTTTTTTGACTTTTAAAAGTGATGTCACCTCTAAAGTAAAGCTTTTAACTTCATCTCCATCCACTCTGACTGTTTCCTGTTGGTGACTTTCTGTGTTTATGGGGGCTTTCTCACTTTTGACTTGTTCTCATTTGGCCCAGGAGGGACTGGAGACCAGTCAGAAGTGGAGCAGGGAGAGAGGAGAAGTGCTGTCAGCCCCCCTGGAGAGGCGTTCAAGGCCCGGGCCAAGCTGAAGTTGTTTCAGGAAGGATGGAGGGCTGTTCAGCAGAGCGTGAGGTCGAGGCTGAAGTTGCTGACAGGCAAACAGCTCGGAGAGGAAAGTTGAGATAATTAAACAAAAAGTCTATTCGGGGAGACAGAATGCCTCATTGATCAACTTAAGAAATGAAAACAGACGATGATACAGCTAATGTGCTGACTGGAGCTACCAGGTTTAGCTCTATGCTAACGGTTTTTACACACTGATAAGGCTCGCAGTGTCTTGAGGGTCAGGAGGTTTGATGAAGGCACTAATCAGATTTGCAGGATTGTGATTCTGGTCAGATTGTGTTGACAGTCTGAGCCTGGAGGATAAATTCACAGAGCACGGCCCCGTGGATGTCAAAGAAACCAGCAGCCGTGTTCTCGTTTGCGGTCTTGACGAAGGGTGTTTGTGGGCATCCTTCAGGCTTGAGATGTTTGCTTCTATCACTGGAGGCAACTGGAAAACCAATTACTGATGATGAACGAGCAACGAGGACGCTCAAGCTGGACTTCATCCCAGACTGAACTTTAACTGCACCACGCTTACCATCAAACCAGTGAGATTCTGCTCAGAACTTTAGATTAAGTTGTGCTGTAATCTAAAGCGTCCGGTCAGAGTAAAAAGGGCTGAATACCGTTTTGGAAGCGGTTTCAGCGCCAACTTATTGAGAGAGGAACAGGAAGGCCAGCAAGGTGCAGGCAGAAGTTTACAGTTTCTGCCGTTTTATTTAATTTAAAACTCATATAGAAGCTAAAATAATACTCCAACATCTGCAGTGTCATTTATTCCAACACTTCTAGGATGTTATTTTTGAAAACCTCCTTTTGAATTGATTTTTTTTTCTCCCTTCTTCAGGTAAATTTGGCTCACAGTTAAAGACAGGAAGCACCTTTCTGTTCGGAAACTGCTCCGTTTCCAGCCGCCAGCAGGTCTCTGCTCACATGCAGGATGTCGTTGCATAACGCAGGTTTGTGCAAGTCGAAAATATGACACAATGTAAAGAAATATTACATTACTGAAGCCACATGAAGCCACACCTTTCAACAAAGAGGTGCTGCTACCATCTGGTTGAAGGAGGATGGAGCACAAACAAACTGAAAACAAATGTTTTATTCACAAGTTGTAAACTAAAAATCTTCTATTTAGGTATTATCAAACACATTAAATGTAATTTTAAAGCTTCCAGGTGTGTTTAAGTAAAACATGTTTGCAGTAAATCTGAGCATTTTAGTTTCCTAATTAGAAACAAACTGGATAATTCTGCTGTTTTGCTGAAAACTTGACAAAACTACCTTGATATTGTTCTTTTAAAAATGAAAACCAAACAGCCTGAAGAACAAGAATCAGTTTTTATTCTCCTGTAATCTGGATTAAACTTTGAACTGCCTTATTGCTAAAAATGTGTTGTACGATCAACTTCTAATATTGAATTTTTAATGATTATTATTGTTTAATTTGTGACCACTCTAATGGAAATTATAAATTACTGATCGTGCTGCTCACTCATCCTCCAGTTCCCACTCATAACTAAAAACTAAAACCTCATAAACTCCCAGTTTTTCTCAGTGTCTCAAAAACATGCCTATATGTGCAACTTGGAGCCGTGTGCGCTGGTATCTGGTAGGGAGCTGAATCTGATCTGGATTGTTTCCTTCCTTGATATTTAGAGAAGCATTCCCATAAAAAAAGTGGTGTGAAACTCATTTTCGTTTTGGGCCAAATCAAGATCATGAATGCTCTTAAAGGGCCAGGATGTATTGATAAAAGTTGTTCACAAACTGTGAAAATATCAATGAATTCTTAAATTTAAAAAATATTATTGAACATCGTTTCACTCCTGCAGGATTCCTTGAATCTTTTTGTGATTTTCTACAATAAGAATCACAGTGTTTGTGATGTTTGTGGAAATATTTATGATGGTAAAAGTGACTTTTTGTTACTCGCTGTATAGATCATGGACTATAATCTGACATCAATTAAGGCTGAGGCAGTGGTTTAGTACAAGTTAGAAAGTTTTTGTCTATTTTTGACAGAAATTTGCAAAAAAACTCCCAATTATGTATTAGTGCAAAAAAAAGTGCATGGATTTGCTAATTCTCAAGAAACTTTAAGGACTGATTGATATAATTTGGCAGTAAACAGATAAAAATTGCATTGATTTGATTCATAAAGTAATATTTAAACACATTTAGTGTTTAGTCTAGAATTTAGACTAACATAAAAAGCTGTGGCGGGCCGGATTGACCCACAGATCTTGACTTTGACATACGTGCCATGGAATAATGCTGCCACTACTGTGCTTCATGGTGGGGATGGTCAGTTCAGGGTGACTGTGTAGTTAAATGACACACATTTGGATCCTATTCACTAATCATGTGACTTATGAAAGCGATTGGGATTCCATTGATCTTTTCTTGTGTTGATCTGTCATGCAAATTCCTAATGAAATATGTTTAGGTTTGAAGTTTAACAGGAAAATATGTGAAAAATGTTTCGCAAAAGACGTAATAATTAGATTTTCAAGGCAAAGATTTATTAAATACCTTTTCTCTGTTGCACTTAATGTCACTTCAGGGGCTACAGTGTGTTACTTTATACTTAATTCCTCTCAAAAAGCTGCTTTACTTCCTCCGCACTTCCCCGCTGCTGCTAAATAAACACTCTCATTCACACATCGGCTTAGAGTAAAACCAAATACATTCATGCCTTTTCCGTGCAACGCTGGAGAGAGCGCCATCCTGCCTGGAAGGAGAGCAGCTCTGAGATCAGATACTGTAGGGGCGTCACACAGGAGAACCCCCCTGAGGCCCCACAGCTCTTTATCCACAGTAAATCATCAGTGAGACGCCGCCTCGCTCAAACCACGCACCTGGCATCACAGCTGAGGAAGGCGAGCGCTCTGAGGTGAGCACTTAACGTGCAGCCAGGAAGGGATTGCAGAGGCCAGATAAAGATACTGGGATAACAAGCGTGAGGAGGGATGGTGTTATGCAACACGCTTCACTGCCGTTTCTGAGCAGGAAGGGAGAAGGCTTTTGTATTTGCAGGTAAGCAGAGAAATTTAAGTCGAATTTGTTAGAAAGACGTGTGAGGAAATTGATATCACAAAAACGACACGATTCGGTGCGCTACAGCTCCAGGTAATGAGATTTCCCAACAAATATACCATCATGGAAACAAACTCCTCACAGACAGACATCAAAACAAACGGTGAATTACGGCGCGGCACTCTCAGCCTTGTTCTCAGAGCATGGCCCTGAGCTACCGATCTTTTAAAACTGTGCCACCGTTAATTTATGCCGGGGATCTGAACTAATTCTTTGGCAACTGCGAAGCCGGGGAATATTAACGCCGTGCATTTCCTTGTCGATGATAATGCCGCGCTCTTAATTTGAGATGTGCGGTGTAGTCGAACATGAAATGGAAATTTGCCCCAAACTATGTATTTGTCAGCGAACGTCGGATGTGGAATGAGGTTACATGCATCCTCTGCTACCCACACTCAGGAGCTGAGAGGAAGAGGTGTATTTTATCCCTCACATGTGCAAAGAAAGCTTCAACTTATGGCCCTGATTCTGAATATATTACACGTTTTTCCATCAGGCTGGTTTTATAATGTGTTTGCATAGATTATGTCTGTGCAAAGAAAAAATAAACCAATGTCTGTTTATTGAAAACGCATCCCAGAGATATGTTTTATAAACACAAAATGGTGGATATGAACTTCAGGGCTGGTGGTGACCACCGGGACTCTGTAGGGTGAAGATTTGGGAAATTTCTTGATTACCCATCGCTGGAAAATCCAGATGATCAACAACTCTGAAGCATCTGCTACAGCTGGAAACTAGAGATCAGGCCTGAAATTTGACCTGGACCTTCAGAGACACATAAGCACTGTTACAAAGTCAGCCTTCTGTCACTCCAAGAACATTTCCAGGATTAGAGGACTGGATCTACAGAAACTCATCCATGAATTTATTTTTAGTCACATTGATTACTGCAGCTGATCCAGAATGCTGCTGCTGGCATTCTGACTAAAACCAGGAAGACAAAGCACATCACCCAGTCCTAAAGTCCTTCCACAGAAAGAATAAACTTTGATTGATAAACTTGATTTTTTATGTAATGTCTTGTTGCTGAAATGTGATATGCAAATAAAATTTGATTTGATTCATCAGGCGAAGACATCCTGAGCAGTCAGAAACATTGTAATGTTTTCATAACCCAAGATCTCATCACAGCGCTAATAGTTGAACTATTTTTTGTCAACAAAAAACCAGAAGAAGGAGAAAAAAAATAGATTTTTCTACAAAGAGGAAGAGAAACATCCGATTGGTGCTTTTTTAATAAAGTCGACTGAAACGGGAAGACAATGAGGAAAATCTGGATTCATCAGAAAATTAAAGGTTTTCCTCAATCTTTGCAGCTATAATGTATATTATGAATATGACTGAAAACACAGAGAGAGAAGCGACTGGGATGGATTTAACTTCACCTGATAAATGTTAAGGTTTTCCAAATCCATTTTTCTGATTCCAGACTGTCTCCAAACTTTTTACCGTTGACCAAGCTCTGCACTGGTGGCAGCATGAATCTTCCTCACTGCAGGCCCTCTCATCCTAAAGCGCTTGATGTTCTTCCAGCTGCCATATTCTCCTGACAATGACGCCATTTTGGCTGCCTGCCTTTCTCTGTAGGTAAGCATTGCTAACACAAGAAGACATGCATCTAAATGTTTCTGCACATTTATTCTAAGAACATTGTTTGCTAAAACTTTAAGGCACTACTGTACAACTTTCGGTTTGTTTTAATCACCTGAAACTAACATGAACTGAGTGGGAAAGATTAGAAAACACTAATCCTCCTTTTTTGGGAACAAGTCATTGTCAGACCTTCCACGGTGCGCATTTGCAGTCATTGTCTTCACTCTGGGTTTTGCATTTTTTCAGCTTCCAAACAAACAAAACCGTAATGAAGCACAGCAAGCGTTGCAGAAATGTAAATGAGAGCGAGCCAAGTGAAAGCCCCGTAACTCTGTATGACAGCGGCAGCCACCCACTGCTGGCTGGAGGAAGGAAGCGCTCCGGGAATCTAGAAACACTTCCAAATATTCCAGCCAGGTGAGAGGAAGTGAGCTCTTTACATTCGGGCCAACACATAACCCTAATGGATACAAACTGTCATCGAGCGACTCTCCAGGCCACGCTGGTGGCAGTGCCACCCAGGGAGCCGCGGAGCGTCGAGTTTCCTGCCTCTGGTGTCCTGCTGGGTACGAGCTCAGTTTACATCAGGCTAAATGAGCAGGAAGTGATGCGTTTATGCTGTGTAAACCTCCGCCGAGCGAACATAAAGTTTACCTGCTGAATGTAAACCCCCTCATACTTACATCCTCTGCTCTTGTTTTGGTTTTGTGATGAACTGCACCTCTGAATCCTCTGCAGTGACACGTTTATAAACCCATGTCTCATTTATACAAATCAAGCTGGATGAAATCCATCCCTCACCTTTTCTGGCAAAAAGTATTTAAACTATTGAACTTCCTCACATTTTATCACAAATTTCTATTCATTTCCTTGGGATTCCTCTAAGAAAATGCAGTGCAAAGCAAGGCTAGTATAGTTAGCTAAAACTAACAAAATGACAAAAAAAATTGTCATTTATTTCCATTAACTGAAAACAATCATTAATGGGGGGAAAAATAACTGGAACTAAAGTGCTAAAATTATAGAGGCATCATTCATTTTTGTGTTTATGAATGTATTTATCAGCCTTTCAAACTAATGTGACCAAAGTATGTTAAAGAAAAACTAAGAAAAATGAGCAAACACACTAAAAATTAATAAAAATTAACTGAATTAGATAAACAAAAAGTCTAAAACTAAACAAAACAAAGACTATACTGAAAAACCCCAAACTATTTTAGTTTATTGGTTTTTCACCATAGTTTAATTATTTTTTTATTTTTTTTTTACAATTTTCTTTAAATTCCTAAGCAAAACTTGCTCACTGTGAAACATGGAGGTGGCAGAATCATGCTTTGGGGAGTTAACTGGAAGATAAGTGGAGGTAAATCCAGAACAATATTGAAAGAAAAATCAATGCATGTGTTTATATTCAGCAATTTTAACAATTTTTATTAAACTTTTGCTAATTTTTCCTTGCAAAAAGAATAAACTTCAATTAGATTGTTTGGACGGCATTTCTGAAAATCCATTTTCATCTTTAGTCACAAATTCTTAATCAAATTTTAATCAAATTTAACACGTGATGATTCTCCCTCCACCTTGCTTCACTTTCTCAGTCTTCATTAGATTTTACCGACACAGAATTGCACGCGACTAAAAACAACGTTTGGATTTTAACTGATCAAATTTATGTGAGGTTGTCACATTAAACATTAAATCATAACGTTTATTGTAATAAAGTGAAAAAATTTGCACATTTTTGAAAGGCACTGCAAAAGCTGGGAGAAAAACGTCCCTGCTGCTGCAGGATTTAAGAAATTGGGTGAGGGCTCAGATTATGCATGGTTAAGTGATTAAATCGCTGAGGTACGGAGGAAAACGGGTCAACGTGCGCCCACAGAGTGCTCAGGGGAAGGCAGCAGATAAGAGTTTATCACACTCGTATAAGTAGATACCGTTAATCCTCCTTCTGCGACTGTTCTACATGAAATAAATCTGCGATTGACAAACTGGAAAGATACCATTGTCTTAAAGGTGGAGGCGCGCAGAGGTGTGTTGTCAGCAGATAACCGTGGAGATAATCAATTCACGGCGGCTCGAAGCAGTTTCCTCTCAGGTTAGCTGGTAAATGTTCAGTCCTTAATAATTAATCCCACAGTCTTGCCAAAAGTAAGATTGATTATTCTATTAGAGGTGGGGATCAACAGTGACCTGACTGCAGCTCTATTTCACACACCGTTTGATTGGTGAAAATTACTACATGGCTTTATTTATCCTGTCAGGCATGCTGTTACCCTTCAACTTACATTTCTGTAAGTTTAAGTTTTATATAACTAACACTTGGGAAGTCTGCTTTTTACAAACGTGATGAGACATTTAATGGCTACTTTAGCTTAGAGTAAAAACGGCCAAAAACTGCACAAAGTCTACCGTAATTTCTACACTAGAGGCGCACTGTCAATAAATGGTCTACTGTCAATAAATGGTCTATTTTAGATCTTATTTTATGTAAAAGTGAATTAATCCATATTAATTCAGCAGACAGGGCTGTTTTACTCCAGAATATATAAGGCGTAGTGTCGTATTTTGATCAAATTAAAGACTTTTAAGTGCACTTTATACTCCAGAAAATACGGTAATTTACAAATTACAAAATTTTTATCTTGATTTGCTCGGCAGGAGGAATTAATATGTCTAGTCATCTTAATTTAAACAATAAGGTCTCCCATATGTGTGCACATTTAAGCGTCAGATTCTTAAAGACCTGTGCTTTATGTGACACAGAAAAATGATTTTGATGGAGACAAAAGGAACTAAACCTGCTGGCTGGCTTCTAAAAAATCAGTTTGGGCCATCTTCTGCATGCACTAAGAATCAAATTAGTACTAGTTTAGAAAAAATATAAATTAAACCCAGGATAAAGCATCAGATTCTTAAAGATAAGTGCTGTTTGTAAGGAGTTATTAGCATAAAACGAGAGGTTGCTGTGTTTTGAAACAGAACAAAGCAATCAGCTTTAAAAGTAGAAGGAAGAAATGTGACAAAAGGTATTGTTAGGGTCTGGTATTGTTAAAAATTATTATTGTAATCTAGAAATAAATCAGCAAGACCATGATTGATATAGAAAGAATAAAAGCTAATTCACAAACCAGCTTTTTACATAGAACCAGATTATTTCTGGTAACAAAGAAAATAAATATTTTAAAAACTGCCACTTTTAGCTTCTCCGGTTATTGTTTTATCAATCTGAAATATTTTTAAAAATCCAGAAGAAAGCAGAAAAACACTTTAGTCTCCCCACTTCCTAGATTAACGACGGGATTATTCCATAAAGCACTAGATAATTACAGCAGTCAGTTGCTGCAGATTAAGTTCCTTTAAACCAAATTAGCATAAAAGGTTAGCAAACACTAATTCAGGTTCAAATGGGTTACAGTGGGAATAGAGTCGTCTTCATTTGATGTGCAAAATATCCTGAAGAAAACAGAAATCAGGGGTTTTCTTTTTCTGTTATTACACTTTAAAGATTATTTGAGCACTAAGGAGATAAATTGATGTTTTTGTGTCACTTTATTCATGTTTTTACTGCTCGTCACAAAAGAACGACAACATTAAAGCTGCAGCAACTAATAATAAAGACCCAATTTTCCTTCATGCCAGCAGTTCTTCCCCTCTTCCTTTCCCGTCTTGTTTCTGCAGGGAAGGAAGAAACATCCCAGGAATTGTCCTTTGACTCCTTAAAAACCTTTCCAAACCCTTCGGCGTCCTTCTGGAACTCACATCCACCCACAACACACAAACACACACACACACACACCCACACCCCCACACACGTACACACGTAGGAAAAGCCACGGTGGTTGTAACCACTGGAGGCAAGAGATTCATAGAGGTGTACATTAACATAAATACCAAATCTGTTGGAGGAGAGAGAAGACAGTGTGTAAAAGCGATGACACAGGAGGAGAACAATGTGTTTATTGTGAGCAGACAGAGGAAGGAGGAAGAAGAGCAGAGTATAGCTCCATCTACAGGTGGGTTCTGCATGTGCAGCTTCAGATTATCAAACCTTTTTATCCACTGCAGAAACATCAGGTGAGCTGATCTAATTAAAACCACCGATTTAATTGAATCGTTAAGGTGGACTGAATCGACCATGCAGGATTTTTTATGAGCACATTTTCGCTACCTTCGCTTTAACATTATTATTAAAACCAACTTTTACTACAAATGAGGAGATTTGAATGTAAATCATGAATAAAGCAACTTTTAGCTGCAATCTGTGGTGTTTTATGGGATGTTACTGTGTGGAGAGCATCTTTCAACTTTAGTTTTCAAAGATTTTCAGTTGGATTTAGGATTTGAGGGCTTTGACTAGACCACATAGGCTTTGATCTAAACTGAGGATGTTCAAATTGGGGTTTGAGGGCCATTTGTGGCCCCTGAACTGTGATTCAAGAATAAATTAGGACACTTTTAAATCAAAATCTACGCAGAAAAATGTTAGAAGCAACAGAAAGTGATCATCTTTCTGTTGTCATGGTAACTTAGACCATTGACTTGTACTCTAAAAAATACTTTGGTGAACCGGAATTGCTGTATTAAAACTTTACTAAATACAGAAAGTGTTTTCAAATGAAGCCTCACATAGATCCTGAGAATAGAGGAACTAGTAAATAAAATAATAAACAAACTGGATTAATTTCATTAAACAAAATTAAAAAAAACATTTGAAGTATACAAAAAAAAGATTATTTGTTTAATTAAAGTAGTTCATGCCTGGTTTTTTGTTGTAGGTAAGAAAACCCTTAACTTTTAGTTTTTAAAAATAATATTTTTTTGGCCCATGTGACAAAAGGTTTGGACATCTCTGGTCTAAATGAACTCAGTGCATCTCTGGCTGATTTTAGGAAAAGAGTAACCTGATTTTTGGGTTTCAGTTTTCTATTTTTATTTATAGATGTGTATTATATTCCTTCCACATCCGAGTTATGAAACATATTTGCTTTTACCTTCTGCACAACCAGGGTACCAAGGTATTGTTTTTACAACTGGGAGCAGCTGATTAGCATCTCAAAAGCTCAAATAACACCTGAACTTTGACCCCAAATCCCAGAGGAGATGAACAGGAGGCTTCGCGAGGATCATATCCTGGACAGTATTTTTGAGTTTATCTGAATTTTAAGAGGTTATAAAAACATTGAATTTTAATTTAATCTTATAGGGTTAATTTTTCCCAACACTCTAAATATGCTCTGCTTCCTGTTGGTCCTTCACATGAAATCCCAATAAAATGCGCTGCGGTTTGTTGATGCAATGTGATAAAATGTGAAGATCAAGAGCCATGAACACTTCTGCAAGGCGCTGTATATTCTTCTTCCCTTAAGAGCTGAACTAATCCCTCAACTCTGTAACATTATCTTCTAAAAAACACAGCAGAGATCTCGGATAACGCTCCCAGCTCTGTTTCTCCTCCACCTTCAGTCCATTTAGGCGTTCTCCAGGTCCTGCATGAAGCCAGTTGGTACCGCTCTGTCAACACCTCGGCGACAGCGCTCTCCTGCACGTCTACAAATTAGCAGCATTATGCAGAATCGGGTAACAAGCCTTCGGTTTCCTGTGCCTCGATTTACCCCAAAGAGGAAATTCACTGTGATACCTCGACATGAACAGAAAGCTGGGTCCGTTCTCTTTCTTCTCATGTTTGTTTGCCTTATTTGAACTTAAAGAGCAGTGTTCACGTCTGGATCTCCGTAGGAAAGCTGATTCTCCTGAGATAAGCCAGTGGAGGGGAAAGCAAACTCCTCAGGTGTGATCCCAGCGGCTGCGTCCTTTCCAGAGATGCGACGGCGGAAACTGAACCTGACATTGCAGAACTGAGAAGTAATTAGAGGCCACGCCGCTGCGCTCCTTCAGCTGACACCAAATCAATGCGGTTTTTCCGCATTATCAATTAAAGACGTGTAATTACAAGCATGGAGAATTGCCTCTCACAAACAGGCCGTCAGCGCCGGACCTCCTCCTCCGCCACGCGCCGGCCTTTGACCCCCTCAAACGACTCACCAGAGCGCCAACAGAGGCTTGTTTATGGATTTTTACACACCAAACACCTGACTGATAAACTCAGCGTAGCGTGCAGCACCAAAAATGCCACACATTTGGTCGGGAGCCAAAGTGCAAAATGTATTACTCAAGAGCTGAGCTCCCAATTGAGGCCAGCTGGGTTCGAATCATTAGCCGGTACAAGTGGAGACAACCTGGTTGCTATGGCGCACTGACACTCCTGGGTAAATGAAACACATCCACCTTTTCCACCCCGAGGGAAAACGGATTGAGAATGAGGGCAGCTCCTCCGCCCTCTCCACCGAACGAGCAGATGGAAGCTCCTGCAGTGATTATCACCACATTACCTGGTAGTCTGCTGACGAACGGGAACAATACGGGCAGCGCTAATAAACCCCAATCAAACATGACACCCCCGCTAAGCTCGTTCGCCACTCCATCCCTAACAGGCACAACGAGTCACACCGATAATGTTGCAGCAGGAGCTGCTTCTCCTTCACAAGATATTTTCCTCCCAAGTGGATAAACTTTTTACACCATCTTTGAAATTGTTCCTCACCCAAATTTTTCTTTGTTTTCTTTGGCAAGTGGCTGATTTTAGTTCTACTCTTTGTTTAGCCATAATTCTGACTAAAAATGTTCAAAATGAAAACACAAGGTTTTCCCCAACCTTCACTCATCTTATCTAAGCTAACATAGATAACATTAGCTCAAATCAGTTTAGCTTAGCCCACTTTTGCTCATCCTTGCTTATTTTAGTCCATTTCTGGTTAGCTCAGTTTAGCATCTTTATCATAAGTTAGTTTAGCATGCTTCACGATGGCTTAGCTTAGTTTACCATTGTTCAGCCTAAATTAGTTTAGTTTAGCTTGTTTTAGCTTACGGGCAGCCCAATCAAAGAGCACAGTTATTTTAGCTTACATTTAGCATATTGTAGTCCACCTTCATTTAGTTTTGTTTAGCTTAGCTCAGTTTAGTCCACCTTATCGCATGTTAGCTTAGCTTACTTTATAATAGTTTCGCCTACCTTACACTTCTTCAGCCTAAATTAGCTTAATTTAGTTTAGCGTGTTTAGCTTAGCTCAGCCCGAGGTAGCTTCATTTAGCCTGCCTTATCTTAGCACATTTAAGTTGTTCTTTTAGCCTAAGTTAGCATATTTTAGTCCACCTTTAGTTTGTTTTGCTTTTCTTTGTTTAGTCAGACATATTCTATTTTATCCAACCATAAATAAACTCAGCTTGGTTAGTTTTAGTCAATCTTAGTTCAAGTTAGCTTACTTTAGTTTTGCAAACTTTCATTCATCTTAACTTATCTCAGCTAAGCATAGTTTAGCTCAATTTACTTAGCTTAACATATCTTAATTTAGATGACATCTTAGTTAAGTTCTCAGTTTATCTTTATTTAGCTTAATCTAGCCCAATTTAGGTAATTTTGGTTTAATTTGGCTTATATTAGCTTACTTTAGCCATCTGAACTTAGCTTAGTGTACTTTAGTTTTGCCAGCCTTGGCGCAGCTAATGCTAATACAGTTTATCCTGTTTTATTGTATTTTATCTTAATTCAGCCAATCTTTGCTCAGGTTAATTTAGTTTTCCTCAACTTATTACAGCTTACTTTTGCTTACATTAATTTAATTTAACTTAATTCAGCTTAACTTAGACATACAATAAGATTTAATTTAGTCTACCACAACTTAGTTTAGCCTACTTTGGTCTAGCTTTAACAAATCAGTCATTTTAGCATCAAATAGCTGATGACCAAAAGCAATCTGCTTAAAACTGAGTCAGTTGAAGGATTAAAATCCTTCCTATTTTCTGCGTCAGAGTTTTCCTGCATTCAGATACTGTTCATCTACTGAAAATACGCTTTAGGCCTGGTGCTTCTTTTTACCTTTACTTGTGTGGGTAGCAAACTGCACAACATGCTGTCATTTTCAGGACTGGGTTGAAAACAAGTGATAAAGCTGACAAAGAAGCCTTCAGAAAGCCTGGACAGCTATTGATCAAAATCACTGAAAAAGATCCCAGGGGAGCCTGGCTTTTTAGGAGGAAAACAGAGTAGTGCTTCAAAACGCATCATAATTTTTTGGTTTGTATCAGTTGCGTTTTCTCGTCCACAAACTTCATGCTATATTCTTTTCAGTTAGCAGTTAAGGGCTCAGTTTCCTCCCTCTGGGAGTCTGGTGCTCTCTCTCTCTCCCATGACTCCTCTTTTTACCCCCAAAAAAGCCCAACTGTAACAACAGTGGTCTCCAAACAACCCAGGGATTCCAGACGACTGACCTCAGCACTGTTCGTCGACCGCTGGGATACAAATATTTACCCCTATCGCATTCTGCTCAGCAGCGCGGGCCGCCCCGCTGCATGAAGCCCTCCCCTGATTGGGCCTCTTCTGCCTCAAAGGCCGAAAACAAAACTCACCTACATTTTGCCCCTCTTCCTTTTCCTGGATCAAAATGTCAATACGCTGAGCAACAATGCAAACTGGAGTCAACAAAATCAGGATTTCTGCAGATTTCACCAACTCAAATTTAAGACTTTTTAAGACCTTTTCAAGACCACTTTAAATGAAACTTCAGACTTATATCTCCACAGAAATGTACAAACTTCATCCAGACAACTGGTGATAAATTCGCACATAACCAGACAAGCTAGCAAAAAAAGCTAGTAACCAAAAGCTAGCTTACTGGTAGTGTTTAGTAGCTAACAGCTACCAAAAAAGCTAGCTTTTTTGGTAGCTTTTTGCCAGCTAGCAAAAAAGCACTTAACAAGGCTAGCTTTTGGTAGCTAGCTTTTTTTTTGCTATCTAGGTTTTACCAACTCAAATTTAAGATGCTAAATTTACCATCTTAGCAAAAATGCTAGATAGTAAAATGTGATTTTTTTGCTATCTAGCAAAATACTAGCATTTTAGCAGTGAGTTAACCGCCTTAAGTCACAGAACGCAATCAAGATGACTGAGAACGACTCAGACTGTTGCCTGCCACAAATACATAGTTTGTACTAGATTAGATAATCCTGTTAAGACTAAATCTAAGACCTGAGATTAAAAAGTTAAAGTCTAAATTACTTTTAAAAACAAATTTAAGACATTTTAAGAAATCCTTTTAAGGACAGACACCCTGAAAAGTCAGGTAGATGGAGGAGAAACTTCTTCATTCCACTCTGTGTGATGTGCAAACTATTCAAGGCTGCATCTAGACAGACTCGAGTGTTTTAAGCAAAACAAATATTTTGAAGTAATCGCAGGTGGATTCTGAAACTTAGGATCAGTTTAGGTTTTGTTGTGATTTACAGAAATCAAGGTTTCAACTCAAGATTGGTGTGACAAGTCAAACAACTCAACCAACTCCTCTTTATATGGACTAAAAAATTTATTCTGTAATTTCTAGAAATATCACTCATGTTTACAGGACACATCTAGAGATGGACTTAATGTATAATAATACCAAATTATGTCCAAGTTGGACAATTTTTCTGGAAGAAATATGTGAATTCAGACTTTTTGTGTGTTTTTTTAGAGTGGTAAATTTACCTTTTCACACAAACTTTCCAACTTATGCTTACATTAATTAGGTCTCAGGATAAAACACCAACTTTCAGTTTTAGAGTCGAACTCAAGATAGAAATTTAAGTAGATATTTCACCCTTTGGTCTTTGAGTCGGCTTTTATTGTTGATCTGCACATGGTTTGAGATCATTAATTGTTATAATAGCAGCACAAACTATAATCTTTTCTTAAAATTAATGCTCAAGTTTATCTCAAGTAAACCTCTAATTCACCTGAGATTTTTTTATCCTCTTTGTAAAGACATGTTTTGTTATATCTTGAAATTAGGATGAATTTGCAGCTTGAACCTCAACATAAAAACTGAAAAAATTACATTTGTTAGATCTGGCTGAATCGGATAAATCACCATGCTATGTAAGAGCAACACTAAGGGCCAGAAAAAAGCCTGAGTGCACAATATATTCCCTTTCAAAGCACCCGCTGCAGTAGTTTGTGTTTGACACTGATCAAGCATAATCATCAGGCGGTCAGGGCTTGTGTGTGAAGAGCACACGCTGACACACACACAAAGACTATCTCCCCCTCGATCTTCCCAGTGCAAGCAGAGCTAACCACTCCAGGGAGCTGGAGACTCAATTAATGACATGCATACAGCACTCGCAAGATGTCAGAGGAGAAAGAAACACACAATGTGCACATTAAAGCTTCTGCCATAAAGCGTTTCTGTGTCTGTGTGCGCAGCCGTTACACTTGTGTGCATTTCGGCTGAGGATAGTCTTCATCTGCTCAAGGACCCAATAATACAGGTGATCCACAGAACCGAACACTAGAGGAAGTGAAATCCATCACAAGGTTTCTGCAGGTGAATCTATGGAAATAATCTCATCTTTTATTGGCTCTCCTACTGTAAAGATTTTGCATAATCCCATCTTTTGGCTTTAGTCTGGAAACAGCTCAGCACTGGAAACAGCTAAATTTATATTTGTTTTGACATTTTATCCACACAAACACACAGTTTAAAAACACCAAAAACTATTTATAACTACTCCAACCAGGGTGGAAATTTGAAAAAAATTGACATTTAGTGTCCCACAAATTACAATCTGTGACCAATGTATCCACAAATTTACATGTTTTATAAACTTTATATACAAAAGAAGTTCAACACGTCTATCTGTCCACACAAAAAAACATCGTGGCACCATGTTTAATTCCTAACAGGATGCTGTGGTTGTTTTGAATCAATCTGATTGGCAGATGGGTTTTAGTTATGTGCTACACTGCCCCCTATGGGTATGGCATGATTTCTGCAGGTTTATGTGGTTGAAAACTTTACTGAAATGATTCTGTATGTGTGATATTATTAGACATTAAAGATAGTAGTTTTTTTTTCTACATGTATACAAGGCTTTAGTGGTTTTCTGTAAAATTTCTCACATCTTTCACCATTGTCTCCAGCATAAAACAGATTTTCTCTGAGAAATGGACAAAACGGTAAAGTAAAACTTATCGTCAAAAAGATGAACTAAAATTTGTTTAGTAAAACGGTAGTGTGCTTACAATCATAGAAACTCAGAAGTACATAAAAATATAAAATGACAAACATCAGCTTTTGCTTTATCTAAACTCTTTGATGAGCTATCTGCATTTTTAGAGGAGGTTTCAAGACTCCTCTAAAAAATATGGAGAAATGTCTCTCCAAAGGACTGGAACAAACTTAAAAAAACAATAAAGTGAGCATTTTTGTATCAATAGAAACTTTTTAAATATATTCTAAAAAGAAGCTGTCTGAAACCTGCATGTTTCAGCTAAAACATTTCATATCATAAACTTTTTTCTCAGTCTTGTTTTTATTGTTTTATGACCACAACAGTGTAGCTAATGTTTGTTGCTCCCTCTTCCCTCCCTGCCTGGTCGTTATTCTAGATAAGAATTTGTTCTTAATAACTCAACTGGGGAAATAAAGGTTAAATAAAAAATAAAAGTAGATTTTAGCTTTACATCTGGGGTGCACTATATCCTGAAAAGAACAAGTAAAAGCTGGGTATTACATGCACTGATACAATCATTTTTGTTATGAATTTGATCATTTACGTTCTGCTTTGTTTTTCTTCATTGCTGCTGTATTTCCACCTTTTTTCATAACTTTTAAATTACACCACAAGGCCACCAGTCCCAGCATATTTTCTGAAATCTGACACATTGACCAGGTGACTAAGATGGTCTGGAAACTTAACTAAATGTTGCTTATTGTTGAAAAAGGAAACTTTTAGGCGCCGTTCAACAAACGACTCAAACTTTTGTGTTTCCAATCGTTGTTATGTTGAAAAAGGACCTCTTCATTTCACACCTCTGTGGTCCGCCTCACCTCAACGCTCTGTCCTCACGGCTTAGGCACGCTCGGTTGACGCTGACGGGACGCCACTTGGAGGAGAACGGTGGCAGCTCACAGTTCCCCTGGAGTCAAAGGTCGCTCCTGTCCTCTTGCTGAAAGGTGAGAGGAGCAGAGCACGGGTCAGCGGTGCTGAAATCTCATTTAAGAGCCTGACCCCCGAGAGCCCGCCTGAGACGGCCCCGTGCTCCAAGGTGTCGTCACCGGGGATGATGTATGGGTTTTGACTGCGACAAACCAAACCCGACAGATGTTGACGTAAAAAGCTGCTGCAGTTTATATTAGAATGAGTAGATTTGTCGATAAATTTAAAAAAAAATGCAATAAAAGAAAACAAAACAAGCTTTTGTCAGCTTTCTGAAGTAATCACTCTCAACATGCTCCCTTCTGTCTTTGTGTCAGTCTCATGCATCAGGGCACCACATGGCCTCCTGTATGCGCCTCCGTTACTTTCTTGAATTATTGCAACTGGTGCTTATGTTGGAGCGAACAGAAGGAAACAAAGACGGTGAAATGAATCCCTCATTGATCTCCGCATTGAGAACATCTGCCCCGAACCCGAGGGGGGCTCACACGAGTTCTGGAAAGTAGAAAAACTTTTACAGAGTTTATACTGTTTTTATGTCACCTTTACTTTTCTGAGGTCAAATTTATTTAAGGTTTTTGTAGAATAAATATAAAATTCTGTATGTATTTATCGCTGATACGTACATAAACTCCAGAATGTATTCACAATTTAAGTGTTTCTACAATTTAAATGGAGTCTAAACTGAAATAAAATGTATTATTATGATTATGAAACATAATTATATATTGATTATGTTTTAACAGCTGTGTTCAGACACATTTCATCAACTCAAACTTAAGACTTTTTAAGACTATTATGGATGAAATTTAAGACTGAAATGAGCAGACGAAATAAGTAGTTGCATGGATAAACAGATGGATGAAACCATTTTTATCTTTATATTAAAATAATTATTGATATTTGCTTGAATCCAGGTATAATGGCATGAAAAACTGTTTCAATCTCCTTCCACCAAAAGTTACAGTCAAGGTTTTTGGTCCAATTTGTCAAACAACACAAGATAACTTCAGAGGAAGAGGGATCCGCTTTGCAGAAAGCAAAGCAGATCATCCTGTAGTTACAGTAAATATCAAAATGTTCTGAGCAACAGGTTTTAATCACTGCAGGCCTTCAGCTTTAATACATGGTTCTCCTGTAGTCTGAGGGAAAGGTAAGTTGAACCACTTCATCACCTGATAACTCCTGGAGTACATTAAAAATCCAGATAGATGATTTCTGGAGGTGTAACAGTATACAGGGTGGGGTTTCTTTTAACTGCCAGCTGCCGGGGTTTTGCAGTGCAGCTGTTATTAAATAAATGTCCCATCTTAAGCTCCGCATCGAGCTGGTGTGGAGATCAAACGCACGGGGGGCCCATCTGAAACCTGCCCTAATTATAATAGAAGAGCCGAAGTTCAAATATTTATCAAACCGTAATCCTGAAGCTCCGTTTCACACGAAACGAAACGGGGAGCCGCGGGATGGGAGCCACATGTGGGGCTGATTACGAGGGGGGTCGAGTGTTTACGGCCGACCCAGATGTTGAGTGTTTAACATGGCACGGGCCGAACGGTGAGATTTGACAGCTCGCGGTTCGGCCTGATCCGCGCTTTGGTTGTCGGGCCGCTGAGACGAAATGTCAAACATGAAGATAAGGGCCAAGTAAATGTGATTGCAGCCATACCGGTTCTCCAATCTGTCCTTCATCGGTCAGCACCGCTCCTCTGTTTGGAGGGAGAGATCCAAGCCTGATGGGCTTCCGGAGAACCACCCACTGGCTCAAGGAAAATACACGGATAGATCAATAAATATATGACTAATATATATAAATCGAGGGCAATTTGAGGAGTAATAGACAGTTTGATTTGCTTGTAGATATTAACAAGTGACAGAGAGTCTTACTACAAAAATACAAAATTTGACCAAGTGTAATTGTGTAATTTAGTGCTAACATTTCAGTATGCTGGAAATAAGACAAAAATAACTTACAAGTAACGTTTCAGCAACATAATAGAAGCTAATTTTAAGTCCATAATTTTCCATTTTTAAAAGAAAAATATATAATATACATAACAAATGCAAAAGAACTGGTTCAAAAAGGTCAGAGTTCATAGCTGCATGCTATTAGCTAAAAACTTTTGAATACTTTTGAATACTCTAAAACTCTCATAAGTGCTTGTTTTAACACTTTATATATGCAGTTTTAACATCGATGATCTTCCTCATCTCTGAACTTGGAGGTTCAGCCAATCAGTGGTTAGGAAAATAAATGGTGCTACTTGATTGGCTGCTTTGTAGAGCCAATAGTGTGGCCTTTTTAGCTAGGTACATCAATCTGCATATTTTTCACATATCATGCAAAAAGTTTTCAAATACCAGACTTTTCTATGAATGATTTGGATCCACAATCATAAAACCACCAGGGCTCCACTGTAATCTGAGTTATTATTAAGATATGTAAGAGAGCCCTGATAACTAAAATATATGGGATAAACAGCAGCTAAATGTAACATTTGTTCTAACAGAAGTAAATGTAGCAATGTTAGTTCTGGATCAGCTCACTGTAACTCATCTTTAATAAAATACATGCTTGTATTTGGGATGGAAAACTCTCGATAACCCTGATCCACTACTAATAAATCAACATGCTGTTTTTCCAAGTTTAAAAATAAAAGCCGATATAACCCCGGGTGCCTGCAGGCTCGGGGCGATCAGACGTTTCAGAATATGCTGCTGTCAGTTTAATATTCCCCGCCTGTCGGCCAGTGAGAGATCAGGTGACTGGCATATAAATAGGCCGTTCGCCGTCGGTTCCTCTCAGCCGACTCCTTGACAGGATCAGACGGAGGACTGACTCCGGTGTCACTAGGAATCAGGACAGTGGTCGCTGAGGGACCTGCGAGCTGGAGGTGAGGAAACAGACGAGGTTTACGTCTGTTTCCTGTGATGCGTCGGAGGCGTTCTCACCGATAACGCTCCAGGCGATGCAATACCTGAACTCAGATGAATCCCAGAAGGAAATGTATCTGATGTTTCTCACATTTTTCCAAGTAGGTAAACAACCAGCTTCCTTTTAATTTATTTTTTAAAACTTTCCAATCCAACAAGGTGCGTAAACGCAGAACGCAGCCAGACTGCGTTGGCCCGGGGAAATATTTGTCGAAGGAGGGAGAGATCCATCATTACAGCTGAAGCAAACCTCTGATTAGATCATGTTTAACTTCCTTAAAGCTAATCCACCTCTATGGGAAATAAACCTCCTGAAATGAGGTGAAACATTCAAGTATTAAACACATTTTCAATAAATATGTTATTTAAAATTATTTCTAAAATACATCAGAAAAAGGATTTAGTGGTTTTTTTCAGACATTTTGCAGATTTTTGAATTTCTTTTGCATTTTCTGAAATCCACATAGGCTCAAAAATATTAATACACCCCGAATGGATGGATATTTTTATACTAAAACATCCAAGTGTGTCTAAATTTCAACTGAAAGATTAGGAGGAACCTCGTAGCCACTAGCAGCTAAATATGCCTCATCAGATCTTGAAAACATCGGATCCAAGTTCTTTCTTGGTTTATTCCTAAATATCTTAATATCTTTTTTCCTTTCACCCAAAGGTGACAGAAATTTGCAAAGTAAAAAATAGGAAGGTGACACTTCCCATTTTATAAAAGCTCCTTTCAGCTTTTTCTACTTCTAGAAAAATCTAACTGAAATTGTTTCTCAATAAAGAAATAAGAAACGCTAAAAATTATTTTATTTTTAAGGTTCTTCTTTTTTCAGTTCAATATATTTTATATACTGTATATATATATAAAATCTGTGTATCATTAAATCCAAAACATAAAAAGAGCTTTGGACAATTTCCAAATTCTTTGTTTTCAATTTTGTTGCCAAAGTTTTACCATTTTTGATTTGTGGTCAAGGGCCAAAGAAAAACATTTTGAGGGCCACAAAAGGCCCCCGGACTCTGAGATGAACGGATAGTTTCTAGTAATCATTCAACACTTTAATTAAAACTCAAAAAAACATTACTGATCCCAAAAGAAATAAAATCTTTAAGATGTTTAAGAAAGAAAATGTTTATTAGAAGTTGTTTCTTTGCAAACGAGTGTGTTCAGTCAGAAGCTTACTCACACAGACTGCTACAGGAGGTCCTTATTCATAATCTACAACAACGCTTTAAAGGAAATTAAATATGAGTTGCAGCAACTTTTATTTATCCGTTTGGGATAAATAAAGTATTATTGAATTGAACAAGTGAAGAATTATCAAATTAAAAGCAGTTCAAGTCTTTTTTTGTTTAGTCCTTTTTGTAATTTTCTAATTTTCAACATAGTTTTCTAAACATATTTCACTAAAACATAAAACCTAAGTTTGAAAGTCAGCAGATCATCCCGCCCTGATGCAGGCTGCTTGAAAAATGTCTTCTGCACTCTCAAGTTTTATTTAAGGTTTTTATTGCAGATTTATGTTGGAAAGTGAAAATAACCAAAGTACATTTGCATGGATGACTGATGAACCAAGCTTTGCTGCAACATTCACAGTAATTAAAAGCAGCTCCAGCCAGAACACTGAAGTAATTAATACAATATTGAGTTAATAATTAAAGTCTATTATTACAATGTATATAATAGTAAATTGGGCCATTCCGGCCAATAAGTTAACTTGATGTACGTTAAGTAAAATGTTACAGGATTATATTAAGATCAACAGGAAATTGGTGTAAAATTTTGAAGTGGTTCCAACCAGAACCAGAAAAATGACTTTAGACAGTAATAAGTGTTAAAAGTTGTTTTTTATCACATTGATTTGATGGAAATTTTGGCACACTCTTCTTGCAAATGCTGCTTTATTGCTTGCAGGGTTTGAGACGGAGCGATTGGGGTTTTTTTTGCAATTTGTAACAGTTACTTCCAGGAAAATTGTCCATTTAGTTGAATGTTTTTCCACACCAATTGGGAGAAATAAATGTTTTTTGGCCATAAATTGACCAAGCAACTGCTTTTTGCTCAGGTATCTTTGGTGCTGCTGCGAAATAAAACCTAATCATTGCTAAAATAATTCTTCCCAAGGTAGAGCAGCTTTAGAGGAAACACAGAAGAGCAGTAAAAAATCCTCATCGATGAATCATCTCCAGGTTAACAGCGCACTTTAATAACAGAAGTTAATTTATTGTGTTGTTTTCCCTCAAACATGACACGACTTTGCTTTGAATTAAACAAATGGGTTTCCAGACGAACGTGTACAGGTGCATTTCACTTCCCCACTGCAATAATTGCTACCCTGAAGCCTCAAGATGATTGTTCTGTCTTTATTAAAACAACATATATTGACTTCCAAATCCCTGCTCCCTGAGCAATAACACAGTACATCTTGATACACCTTCAATATGCACTGATAAAATGTAAAATTTCTTTATAAAAAGGTGGGAAAAACCGCAACTTTAATGACGGATGAACAACAAATTATCTATAATGCTTCCATCTGATCCATAAGAGAGAAGATGTTTGGTTTTTCTTTCCTTTTCAACCCCTTTCTTGGCTTATAAAATTCTTAGTGGTTTATCCATTATGCCATTCTCCTGCAGTCCCTGGGAAACTCGGCGCACCCTTTATAATTACTGCACCAACTGCCGACTGACAAGGCTCATTTGCCTTCGCAGCGAGAGGTTGTCTCTTTCCTAAGGTACCTCTGTTGTGCCGATGCCCTCCCCTTGTCACTACAAATTCCCGTCTTTACCTACGCAGCCGGTGGCGCCTTCAAATATGGATGTGCGACCTGCTTAAGGAGAGGGCTGTCAGGAGGAACAGGCAAAGCGGAAGCTCAGAGGGATTTGATTTCCAGGCAGATTTCCTGTGTTTGAGTTAATGCTGCATATAATATAAACTTACTTTGTAGTAGGCTGATTCCTACAGATAAAACTTACAGGGATGTGTGAGGAGGTATATATCTAGTGGTAACTTCTGACTATGTTTATATATTTCATGTATAAAAAGCTAATCCTAATGAAATTGTAGTATTTTTAGTATTCAGCATGTCTTCATCCATGCTTTCTACAGCTCTTGCCAAATCTTTAGCTCTCATTTTCTCTTTAACATTAATTATTTTTAATGCATGTGTAAAAAAAAAGAACTGATTGAGCAAGACAAAGTGAATCCTCAGCGGTAATCAGCTAAAAACTTCATCTATGCACAGTAGATAAGAGTAAAAAAAATATATTTATCCGTTTCATCAGTAGAAAGAAGAAAAAAGTTGTTTTAAATGGGCAGCCATACGATTTTGTTTGCTTTTGTTAGTTTATTCCATCTTAAATTATGTTATTTTAGTCTAGTTTGACTTCCCCTATTTTAGCATATCTTAATTTTTTGTTTAATACAGCTTAGTTTAGTTTATTTTACATTTGTGACAAGATGAGATTTGAGATTAGATTACCTCATCTTGTCAGATTTTATCCTTCCTTAGCTTACCATAACTTGTTTTTGTTTAGCTTAGCTTCATTTAGCCTCAATTAGATTAATTTATCATAACTTAGTTATATATGTTAAGCTTAAATTTTGTTTAGTTCATTAACAAAGCTTAGCTTTCATTATGGTAGCAGTGGTTAGCAAGTTTTTAGGTTTGTAAACTAAGTTTAGCTTTGTTAACTGAGGTTAGCGTTTGTTAGCTACGTTTAGCTTTGATTAGCTGAGGTTAGCCTTTAGTTTAGGGTTCACTAACTAAGTTGAGCTTTCATTAAGTTTAGCAGCAGTTAGCAAGCTCTTAGGGTGGTTAACCAAGTTTAGCTTCGTTAACTGAAGTTAGCTAAGTTTAGCTTTCATTAGCTAAGATTAGCATTTGTTACATATCATATTGGAATATGTTCTTTTATACCATGAAATATGTGTACTTCTCTACAGATTCTGAGCAGATTTTGTCTTAGATCAAGCTAGAACAACATGCTACAATGTCATCTTAACATCACATCTATTTGCTATAAATAATGATTTTGGTAATCAACAATATAAACAGCGTTTATTTTTTGTATCTCTATAACTAGCTGCACATTTAAAGATTAGCTAAAGGCTCAGCATGCAGTAGATGATGCTGCATCCTCAAAGGTTGTGACTTAACTGAAGCCTTGATGAACAGTAGGACATCATGCGCTTCATACAGTAACATTAAGGTTTAAGCACGATGGAAGCAGGTTGTGTTGCTGGCATGTCAGGGAATGTTTTACTCTTAAAATGCCTTTGACCTAATCTATCATGCTGGTATCAAATAATGTGGAAGATATTTTGTTTTCACATGACTTAAAATAAAACAGATCTGATGTCTAAAGTAAAATATTTTCAGAGTTTTTCCCCTGATTTAACAATTGTCCTCATCTTTTATGGCAGATGGGTTGAACAGACAGGTAGCTGGTATGACAACTGCTTCAAAATAGATAATTTCTTAATGAAGGCCTGTCCCTATCTTGGTTGTCTCCTAGCTTAGCGCTGTTTCCCGCCTGTCAGCGCAGAGCGAGCACATGGTTCATGCATAAACCAGCAGCACGGTGATCCCAGGTTGTCCCCCGCCGCGCCGCCTCCGGTGATCCGGCTACCGGAGCCGCACCATTATGCTGCCGCTTTGAGCTAAAACAAATATGAAACCGCGCCACTTTGTGTCACAAATTTTTACATCCAACACGGCTCACGTGCAGCGTGAAGGGAGGGGGAACCTTTTCTCGCCCATCTGTGAGCTAAAAAGGTGGACGTTCCTCGAGGGAGCGGAGAGGGGATGTTAGCCATTACAGATGTGGATGTGACACTGCTGTCTGAGCTGCATGAGCCCCCTGGCCACTTCAAATATTTACGCTCATACCTGTCTATGCAGAGATGTGACTAAAGTATACAGATTTGGAGAAGAAAATGGATTTGTCACCCAAGTGGAAGCCTACACAGACCTTTTTCTGGGATAAAACCGCAGCAGGATGTCTGCGCGCACACTTGCACGTGCATTAGTAAAACTAAAAGTGGGTCATCTTTGAACACAGACTGCTAATCGCTGTGAGGCAAACCAACTGGAATATATGTAAGAATATATGAATATGTTTTATGAGAATTATTTGTTAGTCCTCTGAAGACCTTCTTTTGACTCCCCCTATAACTATCCGACTACCTACATGTAAGCAAACACCGCAAAACCAGGCTGAATTATTTAATATCAGCATGAAATGGCCGGGATAAACACATCGCTACTGTAGGTGAGCAAGATATTAATTTATTATTGAACAAAATGCACTATTTATCAACTTATTGGGTCAGGATGTTCCTGTAAGGAAGTGGAAAATAAATCTCCCTGGAGAAGTCACGCGTAATGTAATTGGGTTGTTTATTTCCCCAACATAAAACTACTATAATTCAATTTAAAAATACTTTATTGATCCCAAAAGGAAATCAAATGTAACTGGTATTATTAAATATTTTTCAAAGAGTTGCTGTGGACAGAGAGACTCTCAGTTGTCAAATTTAGCAAAATAAAGTATTGGACTTACAATCCAGAGTAAAGAAAAATTAATTAGAGTGAGTTATATTTGAATTTTTGAAGTTATTATGCAACATAAAATGTAACACACTTTAACGGTTCAGTTTATCACTTACTTAATGATACAATGTTGTGCAACAATAATTAAACAGATAGTAATATTAATTCAGAGGACATATTTTATTAATATACAAGAATCTTCCAAATGGTACAATAAGCTACATTTTAGCCTACTTCCTGCTGCCAAACAGGTTCTATGCTATAGAAATAGTTTTGATTCTACCAGTCAGACAGTATTTGTAATTTATCATTTATTAGAATAGAATAGAATAGAATTCAACTTTATTGTCATTGCACTGTCACAAGTACAAGCAACGAGATGTAGTTTGCATCTATCCAGAAGTGCTCTACGAGATATAAATATTTATTTACAGATGTACAAGACTATGTATGTATGTATGGACTATAAGGGGTTATAGCAAGAGATATAGATATTGTGTATAAATATAAATATGGGAGCTATATGCACAGATTATACAGATTATACAGAATATACAAGAATGTTAGGGAATGGATTATAGATAAATAATGGCAGATAAAATTTACAGGTTGTATGTGTGTGTGAAGAAAACAGTCCTTGTTTATTCCTGATTAAACAAGAGCGGTGTTGCTTTTTAACTTTTAGCACCATCTAAAATCAGCTTTTTGTATTTACGCGATAGAAAACTTTACCTAAGAAAAACAGATGACTGTTTTCTTTTCACTGTATTTAAACTCCTTATTAAGCAATTAGCAATAAACCAATTACTCACATAATAAATTGGAATGTGCATGATAATTTCCACTGTGATGATTAATATTTTTTGAAGGGCAATTTTGTTTACAAAGACATCAAAATCCATTTTATTTACGGTTTCGGTTGTGTGTGTGGCCCTTCATTTATGTTTTTTTTTATTATTTTTGGTTGTTTTATTTTTGATATTTAAAATACTTTCCTCGTGAGTGCTCTCTACAAAATTAAAGTTGAATTCTTATGAATTCTCAATACATTATTTGAAAAAACAACAATATTATAATTTACTACAATAATTACTGGGAACATTCAAGAGAAGATACTAAAGTAAGATGATTTGCCAACAAGCCGTTTCTGGGATTATCTGGTCTTATTTTTCTAAATTTCATCAAGAAAGGAGTAAAAATGGAGCAGAAGGAAAGATGGAGAAGGAGAGAAGTCACTTTTGGTGATATTAATTATTTCTGTAAATACAGGAGTCTGTGGATTTTTGCTAGTAAGGTGTCTGCTTCCAGGCAGACGCTCCACCGCCGGACACCAGGGAATTGCACCGACACGCACTCCCATATCCACACACCCCTCTTCTTTCATCTTGTTAATGGACATTCCTCCACAAATGTCTGCGAGTCTACCTGACTGCAATCCTTTAAACTTTAATTCACTCTACATTTAGCTCTGGTCATAAATACCATATTAGGTAGCAGCAGCATGTTTTATGTGCTCCCGATGGTCGTGCTTTTGTTTTAATGAAGCCATTTGCAGCTTATGAGCAAAAAAAAGAGGGAAAGAAAGTCGCATATTAGATGGAATAGATCAGTCAAACCTATTCCCACACTGTGTTTTATACATGGGCTGGAATAAAATGAGGCTGGTGCCTATCCACCAGCAGAGGAACAAACTCTGTATCCTGACATCTTGGTAATTTGAAGAGATGCAAACATTTAGTATGGATGTACTAAATAAGGTGTTGAATTGAAACCTGCTTTCCTGCATGATGTTTTCCAAATTTCTGACTTGGGTTTCGAAACAAACATAATGAGTTCTTGAGATAATGTGTGAAGATCAAATTAGATTTAAAAATGATGCTTTTACCATTAAGATAAAGGTAACAGTTGGAAATGGAGTAGAAAACAAAAAGTAAAATGAAGGTTTGTTTACATTATCCAATCAAATTTCTTTTATTTTATTGGTTGGTGGTTTAAATGTTATTTTTGGGGTTTTTTTTCCTAACATGTAATCTGACAAAACTGGAATGGATCTGGATTATAATTAGATCAAAACTGACCTAATTGAACTAAATGATTTTGAAAAAGAATTGAATGACAGCTGGTTTAGTGTTGGTAGCAACACAAAGTTAAAAACTGTTTTAACTGGATGCATAATTGGTGGAACTCAGGTGAAATTTGAGTTGAATCTTAGAAGAAAACCTGCTGGATGCTGCAAAAGACTAAATATTGAGGTAAAAGTTCATTATCCAGAAAGAAAACAACCCTAAACATAAAGCCAGAAATGATATGGATGGCTAAAATCAAAGTATAATCATGTGTTCCAATGGCCCAGTCAAAGTCTGAGTCAAAATCCAGACCCTGACTGGGCAATCTAAAGCTAACTTGCAAAAGATTTATGTGAAAAGCTGGTAGAATTTTTGATTTTTGCAACAAAAGTCAGAAAGTAATTAAAAAACTGGCATAATGTTTTATTTTGTATTGTTCTATTATATGAAATCATTTACAAAGTGTGATTGCAACATCACAAAATGTGGAAAAGGTTCCAGATATACGAATATTCCTGCAAGTTAACGTGAAAGAAATGCATGTAGAAAATAAAATTATTCAAGATTTAATGGGTTTCAACCCACTTTTTTTATAAATTAGAAAAATACCTGCTGCATCATACAGGTGACACAAAAAAGACTGAATAAATGTCAAATTTGATCAAATATTGACAAAATATTGAAGGGGGAAAAAGAAATAGAGGACCAAACATAGGAAAATACAAAAATAACCTCAACAACTATGTTAAATATCATGAGCAAAAAGAAAAATTGACTATTTAAAATGTCTTTTTTCACATTTTGTAAACATCCTCACCTGAATAAAGATGAAGCAGAATTTATATACTGTAGTTCTACCAACATAACTGTGTTTATATCTCAAGACACATTTCATATCTTCTCCTCTGTCTATGCGTAGCGTCAGTTAGTCAAAGTAAGTTTTGTGGCAGATTAAAAACAAGAAACTTTTCTTTGTCTTTTGCGCGACTCTCTCAATCCTCCCAGTTTCACATCTCCACATCTTAAGGAAGCCGTTCTGGTGGATTCTTAACATGAAAATAAAGTATGCAAATTTATGGGGAAGTTAAGCGTCCCCTCAAATTAAACGTAGAGGAGCAATCCAAAATCTTTTCCTTTTGTCCGATATATCAGTTGGAGCTTCGAATGCCAGGATGTTGCATCCTTTTGTTTCCTCTAATATCCCTGGAAAATCTGGTTAAAATTGGAAGATGCGGCTACGTTTCCAGTGCCGGCTGCAAAGATCCAACAGTGTTTTCACAGCTGTCTTGCCTGTGAGACATGGCTGAAGGGTGGGTGTGGGGGATCGAGCTGCTGCGATCAACTCAAGTGTAAAGATGACAAATGAGAAGCAAAAAGGATAAACCAATACTTGGAGTGTTTGACACAAGCTGCAGCAGCTGAGAAAATGGTTTGAAAAGTAAGAGCGGTGTGTATTATCTTCAAAACGTCAGGAACTGTCAGTGCAGAGCTTCATTTAATATACAGCGCCTTCCACAAACTCTAGGAAATACATTTAACTAAAGCGTAGTTTTATTTCTTATTTACCTCTTTTAATTCATTAGAGAATGATTTCCTGTTTCCCACTCAAGTAAACCAAAATTATCTAGAAAATACTTGCAGATTGAAGCATATAGAAGAAAACATGATTCCTAGACCCATTCCTTAGTTTTTAATTTCTATAGTCTTTCTAGTGAAAAATCTTTGTTAAAAGGTGGCAACTCTGCTGTTTTAAATAATCATCCCCAGTTTAGCGTGAAAACATTTATTCTATGAATGTAGTTATTCTAAATTCTGCTGTGGTTCAATTCTATGCAGATGATTCATTTATTTACACTTTAGAGGTGAAGATGAATATTTTTCAAAACTCAGTTTTAGATTATTTGTTTTTTTCTCTGGTTAAAAATAAACTGGCAGGCCTAAAAGTTTGTTTAGATTAACAAAAACTATATCTTTGAAATGATACTGCAGAAATCTTAAGATTTTTTAATCAAAGAACTTTGCTTTTGGGTTTAATAGTTTTTCCTCATTGGCACATTCAACATTTATAGAAAATGACATAAAACTTACAAAAAGAAAATACTTTGCCACTTATTGACCAAAAAGTTGTGCTAATCTGATAAAGTCGTAGCAGTGGAGCTAATTTTTCACACATAGCTTTCATATTTCTTTAAGTTAGTGGTTTAGCATTAGCTGCCTCTAAACAGCATGTTGGTGTACTGCTTTAGCTTAAGCGTAGCTAATGTTTATGGTTACTGTAACTGATTTTTTAGTTAGATGGAAATTACATTATAAAATGGTGTATTTTTAGACTATTATGTCTTGTTTTGGAAATATGTTACAAATATATTACATAAAAATGCCACATAAAAAGCTAAAGCTAAAGTTAGCATTTTTAATTTCAAAATGTTGCTTCATTCTTTAGAGTTAAGAGTTGTAGTGAAGGGCTTCAAAAGCAACATGTGGCTCTCAATCCAGCTGAGGATCACTTCTATGCAGATGATACATTTATTTATAAACTGTCATTGTTTTTAAAAGTAGCAGAAGTGATCTCTGTTTAACTAACATTTTTCAAAGTAACTTTTTTGAAGTCAGGCTTGACTTAAACCGTAGTTTACTTCCACGCAGATGATACATTTATTTATTCAGCATCATTTTTACAAGCAGCAATAACAGGAAATCAACCTAAACTCTAGATGTTACTTGTGAGGTTTTAGAGTGAGATTAAGAAATGGTAATAAAGGATGAATTTATCTTCAGGCTTTTTGCACATCTTTCTCATGTGTACCAATCAGTGTACAGGTGCAGCAGGGTCTTTTGCTCAACTTTACCTTGTTTACTAAGTAAAGTAGTAAACAATTCAGGATACAGAATGTGACCAAATGATCCTCAGTCAAGCTCAAATGACTCACGATCCGTAACGCCAACAAACCCGAATGATTACCATCGACTCCTTTCACATTTCAGCCATTATTGTTGGGCTGAGTACCATGGGACTGGATGGCAGCTGCTCCCAGGTAATGTCGCTCTCATGCCGCTCCTATTAAGCCCCTGGTCAAGAGCCAAACACAGCAGCTGTGTGTCCAACACAAACCTATAAAGCCTCCTAAGTTGGTGTTCATAAACAACAATATCCAAGCAAATAGAGTGGCCAATGTCAGACGTGGCCAGACAAGCAAGCCGAAGGTCGTGGCTGCCACCCAGCTGCTGAATTAATGTCAAGTTTGAGAAAATAGTTTGACAGATCTCTTTAGCTTTGAATTTGAGGTTATTGTCTTACATTTCTTTAGTTTTTCTTGTTCTATGTGACTCATTGTACCTGAGGTCAATGCTTCGTGTGCCACCAAAGCTACTTTTTTATGACTTGAATAATCTGGTGACATTGGCCTAACGCGATCTGACATTTGAAACAGCCATTGCAGGTTTTTGTTAATAAATGATTCACGCAGCGGGCCCAGGAGACCTGGAGTTAATGCCATCTCGGTGGCAGCAGGATAAAACTTTGACTCAGATCCAGCTCTGCCCTCAAGGGAAAGGACAAATGGACATGGCCGCTGTCGATCTGTTGCCCCAGTCTCCATTATGGACCCCTGAAAAAAGTGGGGGGGACCAGACATGAGAGACGGTAATGATCCAGAGTCAGAATGCAAAGTGCTGCGTAGCTGCTTTTATGTGTGTTTTCCCCCATCGCAGAGAGGAGGAAGTTGTGATTCGTTTTACTGCCACACAGTTTTAGGTGCACTAACAGCATCCTGAGGTCCCTCAGAGATCCCTAATGTGAATTTAATGACTTGACGCTGTGCAAATGACAAGCATGCAAGGTGAAGGTGACAACCTTTCTCTTCCATCTATATGATTTTTCTTCCCCCACTGACTCCCTCATCCGTTCTCAGGTCTTGTTATTTGAAACCCAGGGTGATGTTTAATCTATTACATCACTGCGCTTTGCTGGCAGTCACTGCTGTGAATTTAAACAACAATGGAAGCTCCCTTCCCTTCTGATCTACATGTTTTGTTCATTATACTAAAAAAAACCTCTTTTGTTCAAAATGAAGTTTCCTTTGAGGCAACAGTTTAAAACTGAGGAGGAGCTGTACTGTATGTCACCAGCCAGCCAAGACAAGACCCTGTAGATCAGGGTTTTAATTATGTAAACAGAGGCCGAGCAGCACAGCGGGCTCAAGATACAAATTATTATGACTGAAACCTCAATAAGCAAGGCCAAGGAAGCACAGATTTAAAACAAACACATAACCAAAGAAATCTTTATTTGTTGTGGGGGAGTTCCAGAAAATAACCTCTAAATGCATGAAAGTGTCCTATAAGCTCTTCAAAGTAGTTTATTAAGGTGAGTGAAAGATGTGCAAAAGTAACCTGATACTTTTTAAAAGTAATTAAAAGAAATGTAACTTGGGAAATAAAGAAAAGTAACCTGTAGGATTTGAAAAAGTTGTAAGCCCTGGAAGGCAAATTACAAAAGCGACCTGTAAAATCTACAAAAATACAAGTCACTTCATTTAAATTACACTATATGTTACTTTAGTGCAACCTATCAGTCCTAAGCTCCAAAAAGTAGCTTGGGAAATCAGGAAAAGCCGTCTGTATAATCTGGAAAGGTTACTGTAAACCCCAGACAATAAATTGTTACAGTAAACTGTATCTATGTTTAAAATATGTGAAAATAATTTGTAAATTTAGGGTAAATTTCAGAAAAACATCTTTCAAATCTGTAAAATAAAATATGAAAATGTAAGTTTTATGAATTTGTATGAAAATAAAAGTAAAATGCAGAAAATAATTTATAAGTTCAAAGAAAGTAACTTGCATGTCTGGAGTAATTCTGACTTTATGGAGTATTTAGAGGGTATTTCTGTTAATTTCTTTCCCCTCAAAATGTATTTCTTCATTACTTAAAAACATAAATGAACCTACAGCATTATCAGATTAAAACTCCCTTCCCTTTTACAGAAATACGGTTCCCACTGAGCTGACTGAGTACATCCAGGGGTCATCATGATCACATAATTTGCTTCAGAGGCCTCCAGCTTCACAGATGTATTTATTACAACAAAAACTCCTTTCTTTCTTTCTGTGAGAGGAAACCCTTCACAACACTTAACCATGGCTGGTTCAAATCTGATTAATGCTTAAACCAATTAGAGCTTCCCCTAATTAGAGGACATTACCAGGTTAAGAGCTTTAATTTATCTTCCTCAAGGTTTTCAGTCATGAATCTGTAGACATTTGTCAGAAGATTTATTGATTACTTTGGTATATTAAAGCTCAAGAGCCATCTATGACACTCCCCCACCGAAGATGCAAACATGCTTGCGCGACTGTTGGGCCGACGCTGTGATCTAAGTTTCTAATTAAGATACGGGGAGCAGCGTGTCAAGCGCAGACGCATCACTCAGCTCCTCAGCCTTAATGCGGCCCCGTAATGCCCTGTGTGGTCTCAATTACACTTTTCATGATGTGCAATAACAGCATTACCGCAAAGCAAGACATGCATTCATATACTCGTAATTAAATAAAAGCTGAGTCGAGATCGGACCCGAGTGATCTTGAGCAATATTCATTTAGACGGATGTTGGACAACTCTGACCTGCTGGTTGATTTTTTTAAAAAGATGAAGCTCAAACAGTCGCCATTACTGTAAACACATATTTCAAGCCAATCTTTAGATTTATGGTGCACTTTAATGAGCAAGTAGCAGCATTTCAGAAGTTCATCATAAAGCATTTCACTTTTGCTGGGTTGACCGCAACTCTAACATTGGTATTTAGATACGGACATCCTACATAAACCACATAATCAAATCAACAGAGCAGCATAGGAAGAAGAAAGAAAAAAAGTTAATGTTTCTTGATGCCCTGTTTGTTGGGGTACGATGAAGTTGGACTCATAAAGACGGACTAATGAAGAGTGTGATTCAAACGACTCAAATTAGCTTCCTCCATACAGTTGAGTCACTGCTCAACTGTATCAAGAAGAGTCAGTCAACTGGGAAAAGACCCAGAGAAGAATATCCAGGATTGCCACGTTGACCTGTTACCATCACGAGGCAGTGCCAGGTAAACACAAGATGATGAATTAATGCCAAATGTCAAAGGTGCCATTGAGGACTCGGACTTCCTCTTGCTGTCACGGTTATGCAGGTCTTAAAGCCCTTACCCAGGTGCAATGTTGGTGAATTCTTTGAAAACAAAGGCACAATCCACTTGGTGGACATCCTGGAGCAGACCCAAAAGTAATTTGGGACTATATACTGACCAGTTAGTACTGGGTTGAACCTCTTTTTGAAATCAGAACGTCTTTATCAAGGTGTAAAAAATGGTACCAAGACATTTTAGTCCATCGGCTGCATGTCTATGTTGCAAACCTCCAGTTCACCTCATCCCAGAGGTCTATATTCGATTGAGTATAGACCCTTTGCAACTACGTCACTTCATCATTTGAGCCATCATGACGGACGTCGAAAGTGAGGGACGGGAGTATTGAATGGAGCAACTGAAAAATAGAAGTATAAAAAAATGAAAGAGCGAAATAGTGATCTTGCTTGAGCAGCTTTGAATCTACAGGATTTCTGTTACATACTTTTGCTTGAATATTCATTTTCTTTAGTCCAGTGGTGCATTGACAGTCGGGTCAGAGCCTTGGTGTCAGGTAAAACTTTATCGGACTGTGAAAAGTCAGATTTATTCTGCCAGAAGTAGCTATCAGAAGACCGTGGTCTTAAAGAGACCACCATCAACAAACTTAAGGTAGGTTGTGGTATTTAAATGATGCTTGTTTGGTATTACGGGGCTTAAAGCGTCCCAATAAAACAACCCTACCAATATTATACCACCATCACTAGCTTTTAGAGTTGATTCAAGACGTGATAGATCCACAGTTTCAAGCAAAATACACCAAGTCCTGATTCTACCATCTGAATGTTGTTACTGAAATTGCCAGGCAAAGTTTTTCCAGTGATATTGTCCAGTTAGCCTGTATGAATCTTAGTTTCCTGTTTGTAGCAGAGGCTAGTTAAATTGATGGATATGCTGATGTCCATCAATTTAAAGGTTTCAGATATTTGAGCTGCTGTTGTATTAATCTCACAGCAGCCCTCCCATTATTTTTTGACAACGCATTGTTGTCCACACTGATATCCTGCACTGATAACCTAATAAAACAAAACTCGGCTGATCAGAACAACACCAACAGAACCTAAATTTGCCCTTCATCCTTTCCATCAATCAAACAGAGCTCATTTAGTCAAGCTTTGGCCCCTGTGTTTCACTTGTAAATCATTTGCTGACCCCCTCCCAGCATCCAGCATGCAGAGGTCAGGTCTATCATTGGGGGTTTCTATCCACCCCCCTCCCAACTACCAAACTCATCTACCTGCATGCTATCTGCGGCCCTGTGGTCTTGGATGGAGGGGGAGGTGTTGGTCGTGTTGTCATTTGCCCCAGCATGTCGCAGCGATACTAATGAACTCATGCAGGAGTCCTGGCTACAAGGGCTATTTCGGTCTTAAATCTGCCATTAACATTTCATTAATGCGCTGCCCTACTGCTCGCCTGCACCGCTGCCCGGCGGCTGGCGCCTGCTGGTGATTGCCACAGGCTGCAAAACATCTCAATGACTGCAGGTAGACTGGACTGGATTTATGCGTCGCAGGATGAATCTTCAACTTAGCTAAGCCATAATGTATCAGGATGCTGGTCAAGAAGGAAAAACTAGGTTCAAATATAGAATATTATTACCTATTTTTCACATCCATTATTGTTACTTTTCCAGACTTAAATTTGAAGAGTTTGCAATGTCTTTTTGGTCACAAGGAAGAACTTTAAAACTGAAACCTGATGGATGGATGGATGGAACCACATATTTTGAAGAAATTCAGATATTTTTTCTGTAGACAGAGAAACATGGACCAAACCGATATTATCCTGCGCTAAACTATCTCTCTCCATGCTTATCCAGACCTGAAAAACACTTTTCCAGACTGCAGTGGAGCTCTATATACATTTTATTCATTAAGAGTCCAATCAACATTTCAGGAGAGTAAAAAAATCCCTAATATAGTCGCAGAATTACACATAATTAATTGTGGCTTTAACCTTTGACCTCCATATTATCACTTTCTTCTCCAGGTATTACAGCTTGTTCTATTAATGTAAAATCTTCATACATACACAGGAGTATTTGTGTATGCAAATCAGTCTGACTGTTCAGCTCAAGGCGGTATCAGTTGCTGAGGTATTCGCCTGATAATGAACACGGCTCGCCTGCGTTCCATCCAACAAGTTTAACACAATATTCTAATTAGACGTCTATGTTTATTTAATGCGTCCTGAGCAAATTAGTTGTATAAAATTATGACTAATTAAGAGCTGAATTAATAAACTGCAGCACTGAGGTAGCCTCTCTGAGCTGCTCCTGCAAATACGTTCACATAGGTAATCATCATATCCGTGTCACTCATTAGGATTTTTGATCATTATGACATGACAGATGAAACATGTGCTCTGATATTTATGCACTGCCTGCTGCATATCTTGAAATATATTTGAAAACACCACATGACTAAAAAATCAGAACATCTGCTCTTTTAATATTTGTTGTTTTCTGCAGTCCAACAGAGAAAAATATTTTCCTCCATACTTTGGCAATTTAAGAATGTTTTGCAGCCACTGTGCAATGGAAATTTCGTTGAATTCTGTTCAATGACAATAAATGCTATCTATCTATCTATAGTCTTTTGGCCTTTCCAAGACCTAGCTCCAAAACCAAAACTGAACCTTCCAAAACCAAAACTGGACCTTCCAAAACCAAAACCAAGTCTGAACTTTTCAAGTCTAAGATCAAAACCAAAGCTTTCAAGTCTCTTGGGTCCAATATACAAGTTTGGGTATTAAACCCAAACTTCCAAGACCAAGACCAGATCTTCTAAGACCAAAACTGGACCCTCCAAAACCAAGACCAAGACCAAGACCTGACCTTCCAAATCCATGATCAAACCTTTCAAGACCAAAACTGAACCTTCCAAGACACAACCTTCCAAAACCAGGACCGGACCTTCCAAGACTAAAACTGAGGAAAAATGTTTACAGTTTGACTAATATTCCAGTACAGTGTTTTTTGGGACATCAGAGCAAAAATGGTGGTACACAAATACATCCAAACAATTTCAGATTTTTATTGAAACCGTTTGTATACATTTCATTATGCACTACTTCCATGACATAAATTCCCAATAATACACACTGAAGTCTGTGATTGCAATGCTATGCTAGCACTGCAGAGCCACAAACAGGTTGACAAACTGAACCGAGAACTTATTTTGCTGAGAAACCAGAGAAAAAACAATGGGTTAAGTCTGGATTCAGCTGCAATCCCCAGAGGTACGGAGGATAACAAGCATGTAGAACCAAAAACGATGCTCTGGGAACCACATGTCAAAGACTCACGTCTGCAACCAGCATGTAACATTTGGGCCTCAATGACAAAAAGACAGAGAGTTGGCACAATCCTAAAACACATTAGATATTTCTGGATCAGTGACGCTGTAGGTAGGCAATAAATCTGTCAGTACTTAGCAGTCAGCGCGGGGAAAGGAAAAAAACACAAAGTGCTACGCCAGTGATGAATATCCAGCTTTATTAAATATGTGTGTGATATATGAGATTGGCTCATAATCGACGTTTAGTTCTGCCATATGGTTGGACCTGCTTGCCAAGGTACAAGGACTCAGAATATGGAGGTAAGCTCTCGGGAGGAGGGAGCCGCAGCCCACTTCCAAACAAATGTTTGATTGTAATGACCTGATGAAGGACGTTCTTTATTCACTATTAAAGAGGTTCTGTTGAAATAACATGCAAGCATCAGATAAATCTGGCTGCTGGGCGAGTTACAAACAACTCAAATGTTGGGAAAGACTTGCCATATAAAAAGGAGATAAAAAAAGGACACTCTTACACACAAACAGCAATAGCAGCATCAACTCTTCTTTCAATATTATGGGCAAGCATCTTTACTTTCATCTCATCTGTATAAACAACGTTGTCTGTGCAGCCATTTACTTTTTCAATCTAGCGTTTCCCAAGAGGAGCGAGTACTTCTGACGTGACAAAGAGTTTTAGAGACAATTTCTCCTTCAAGCTTTCCTTTGGTTGTTTTCTAATTGTCTTGCCACAAACCTTCACAGCTAACATGCTAACTGAGGGTTTGACATCTGAATTGGCAGGTGTGTCTACAACTGGAATCCTATCTAAAGTGTTTTAGATATTGTTTGGAAATGAATAAACAACCCTTCACAGGTTGATGGGCAGCTACAATTGCTTCTCTTAAGACATTGCTGATTTATCTCGATGTTGTACATCTGTACAATCCGTAGAAGCAAACCTTTGAGTATTTAATTGGGAGAACCCAGCTTTTACCGTCCTATTTGAAATTTGTGGAACCTCCAAAGGGTGTACTTACGTTTCTAGACAACATTTCTACCTTAGATTAGTCTATTTTGTATCTTTTGTTCACTTGAGGTAACCCTTAAATAATTTCAGGACCACGACTGAAATTTTAAATCTTTGAAAGAGGGGTGTACTTTCTTTTTAAAATATAACTGGGATATAAGACGGAAAAATTGTCCCTTGTATCAAACTGTCCAACTGAACTGCAGTAATTTCATCAGTCCCATTTAAAAATAACAGCCTATCATCATGAAACGCAGCACACGTCCATCAAAAGCTGCTTTTGGATAGTTACCCAGACAGCCTCGAATGTGACAGGCCTGCCAAAACAAATGATAAAATAAATAGGTAAACACTAAGCGGCATTTGGAGGAGTCTCTTGGAGTGGAAGGTAAGCAAAACAACTGCTGCGCCGCTGCCAACCTCCAGCCCCCGAAGGCGAGTCGGATGGCGAGGGGAAATCTGTAGCCGTCTGCTTCAGAGGAATATTGCTCGGGGTGACCTGGGAGTCGGGCGGTGAGGGGTTGCGCATCACATGGGTGCTGATGCCCCTAGCTGTGAATTCCCCGTGTGATTCCCAGCTGGCCGGACCTCTTTAGCCACATTCCCATGCTTGTATCAAAACACATCTCAGGAATTTCGCCTGATGTACAAAAGAAGCGGGGGATTTTCTTGTCTTATGATGTTCTCAGGACACACAAAAAAAATCTATTTGCAAGCCTATTTTTAAATAATCACCACTGTCCTGCTAGGACCAATAAACAATCGATCAAACGGATGAAATCCAAATGGCAGAATCGTTTGTGATGGGCTGGATGGATCTCAGATGGACAGGAAGTGTAGGCTCTGTAATTCCAGGTGGCCAGGGAGGGATTTTTGGCAGGCTAACCTGCGCGAGACGTTCCAAGGAGCGCCAAGAACAGAGGGGGGACCTGAAGTAGGTGGAATGTTAATCACGGAGAACGGAGAACATGTGTGACAAAGAGAAACGATGGAAAACACATGTCCCATTTCACACTTATTTACCTTTGACTGCCAAAGCCCTGCTAGATTAAAGCGAGACGAGGCGTTGGGGGGGAGGCAACCGCAAAGGTGGAACTCTTTAAAGTGCAACTCTTTGATGAAGACGCCAGCACTTTGATAGCATTTCAAACATCTCAGAGAGGAAAGAGGAAACCTTGGCGGGCCTCGGCGGGGCTCTGACAAAGAGCCGTGTGTAGAGACACGGGGAGGGGACGCTGATAAACTGTTGCTCAGGACAGAAGGCCATTGTGCTCCACACGTTTTACAAATTACAACGAAAGCAGGAGGAGGACGAGGATCCTGCTGTCTGCTGCAGATTTCTAGTATTTTACCTCATTTTAGTTCAGGCCAGTGTATACAAAGATGATCTGAAAATTCATTTGAATTACGACTTAAAATGTAGTGACATTCCTCTGCTATTTTAATCAGTGTGTAATGAGCAACTGTGTTATTATGCAGCTCCATCCCTTCATATAAGTTGTTTGAAGCACGTCTTCTGTTGTATTTTTAATGGCTGCTGCGAGGCAAAATTTTCCCTGAAGGGACAATAAAATCAAGTAAAGCAAAGTGCATAATATATTGTCTTATATAAAGGTACTCTGGCTCTCTACTGTAAAAACACACAACGTCCTAACCACTCGCCGTCTTAGAAGAGCTCAAGATGTCTGTAATCAAGTCTTTAAAAAGTCTTTTGTTGGTTTGGAGTTTGGTCTTCAAAGTCCAAAGTCGTCACCCAGATGTCCATTAGCATCTTTTCTTCTGGCTCTTTCAGGTCAGTCAGTGTCCCGAATGTATTAAACCCCAATGTATCTTTACAATTTAGCCAAAGCAAACCATGCTTAGCTTCACTTCATGATAGTTGTTGCTTCCCAGGGTGGGTCAACCAGGCTTAAAGGGTAATTATTTGTTCACACTCGACCAGGACCTTTTTGATATTATGTTTCCCTCTATGAATGAAACCATCACTTAAAATTAGTTTGAGAATCTTTACATACGACACTATATATAAAGGCTAGCCAGGTCCAAGGGTCAAGGGTGTGATACAATGACAACAGACTGTGTGTGCAAACAGACTGGTGGATTTAAAGCAAAATCATTCATTGCTATTAAATCATATCAAAGTCAAGTGGATTAAAGAAGAAATGGACCTGGACTTCAGGCAAAGTGGCTCCTAGACACCATATTGGCTTCTTATCAAATCAAACATCTAATCAAATTTTATTTGTACACCACATTTCAGCAACAAGGTATTTCAAAGTGCTTTACATAATAAATACACAAACATATGAAGTCATTTGCCTTCGTTACACATCAGAATGTTGATTAATGTTTCACTGATTATGTTTCAACTCTAAACAGGTGGGTTTTTAGTCTAGACTTAAAGGAACTCAGTGTTTTGGCTGTTTTGTAGTTTTCAGGAAGTTTGTTCCAGATTTGTGGTGCATAGAAGCTGAATGCTGCTTCTCCAAGTTTGGTTCTGATTCTGGGGATGCAGAACAGAACCAGAACCAGAAGACCTGAGAGGTCTGGAAGGTTGATACAACAACAGCAGATCTTTAAGCCATTCAGTGATTTATAATCTAGCAACAATATTTTATAGTCTATTCTCTCAGTGGAAGGACTTTAGAACTGGGTTGATGTGCTCTGTCTTCCTTGTTTTAGTCAGAACACCAGCAGCAGCGTTCTGGATCAGCTGCAGCTGGAGGACTTATTTAGGCAGACCTATAAAGACAAAGCAAACGCTCAAGATAAACACATGGATGAGTTTCTCTAGATCTTTTTGGGACATTAGTTCTCTAATCCTGGAAATGCTGTTCAGGTGACAGAAGGTCAACTTTGTAACAGTCTTTATGTGGCGCAGAAGGTTCAGGTCAGAGTCTTTTACTACAACCAGATTTTTATCTGTTTGAACTTTGTCCAAGTCACCTAGACGTAAATCATTTAGTCAACTCATCACGCGTGCTTTAACCCACATTTTTAGATGCTGGCTAAGTGAGAACCTTTAAACTAGAGGCAACCTACAGAGTAGCATTTTGTAAAAGAGGCCAATACTTCAGTCCAGCAGTCTTTTACTTTCCATCTTTGTGCTTTCTGTAGACTTCCAGTTTCTTGGCTACAGCATCGGTCTTCAAACGGTCCTGCCGATGTTGATTAAGCTCTAAACAGGCAGCAATATCGTTCTGATTAGAGGGCAATCCTGATTCTCGTGGACAGCCTTAATCTCACACCTTACAGTTCTTGATGATGCAGCCAAAACTTGTGGCTCCACATGCAATCAGAGGAATTTCTCCTTTCTGCAGCGGAGAGAAGAATGACGCTGGTGTTTGATTTCCACGGCCGCTTTATTCTGACATAAACCAGAGAACATGAGCGACGCTCTAAAGAGACTTAAAAAGTGAGTGTGATTGGAGTTGAGAAGTTTGCAGCTGTAATGGCCGTTTGAGATAAGTGTAACTTATTCCATTTGTCGGTGGCGTCACATGCTCTCGCTGCTTTGAAGTGGCAAATTAATGACAAGCGAGAACAGTAGCCATTCTGCGAGGAGAATGACCCCTTTTCTAATGGCTCCGTGGCACAGGAAGACAGTCATCTGTCGGCCCCATCTAATTATGTGAATCGAGCAGTTTGAAAAGTGTCTTAAGGCTGTTTAGGAATAAAAGGGACATTTAAATGCAGAGCACTTGGAAAATTACAGCTCCTTCAAAAATACTTTCCATGGACACTTTGCTTGTATGCAAAGAAGTCCTATTTTTTTTCTCCGTCTCGTTAATTCTGTTCTCAGAGAGAGCAGTCAGCATTCAGGGGCAGGCGTTCGGAGATAACCCTCCCTCCGAACTCAGACAGCTTCCACTTTTCCTATTGAAGGAATCTGCTGAAGTTTCCAGACTCTCTTCAATGAAGAACGACATTCATGCTCAAAACAACGAGTCTGTTGTCCTAAATGTAGGATTTCACATTATGAGAGTCTAATAGCTCATCAGTAACTTGGTGAAAGACCAAAATACTTTCTAAAAGGCATAAATAGATTTTGTTTACTTTGGTTCAAATCACTTGATGAGATTTGGTTTTCTATTAACACTCATCACTAAAAACCAAACTAAAACGTTCAGTTGCTTCTTGGTCATTATGCTAAGATCTGAGTTTATCGAAAACGTAGAGAAATTATGAAAAAGAAAAAGATTGAATGATTTTCAGTAGAAGTTGCAGACTTTATGCTTTCAGAAAAAGACGTGGAAACATTGTTTACAAACTGCACTTGGAAACTTTTATAACTTCACATTTGGATTACTGCAACTCCCTTTTACTTTTACAAATCAGATAAATGTTTCACTAACTGGGTTTGAATGATTCTGCAGAATAACTTAGTCCAGGTTTAAAGTGTCTTCAGTATCGTTATTTCTGAGCTGGAACCGTTCTAGTGTGGCCCAGATGCATGAACTTTCTCACAAATCAAATAAAGGTTTCACAAATTAAAAACTGGGTTTAAATTATTTTATTATAGGATCAGAATGGGTTTGAAAGTTTTATAGTTTTTAAGCCAGATTAGATAAAAGATGCTCAAAGTAGTAAAAAAAATTAGCTGGAGTTGCCTTTTAGCCATTTATCCAATCAAAAGCTACATTCATATAAGCCCCGCCCATAGAAATCATTTAAATGCACATCTAGTTAATAATCCGTATCAACTATAATTTTAATTATTAAATGACAGATTTAATAAATTGTCTATTAAATAAATTATTTAAACATTAAATACAATATTTATTTATTTATTTCATGGTACATTTAATTAATGACTTAATGATGTGTTTATTGATTTAACTTCATGCACAGGAGCTATTAAATAATTAACCAAAAATATTTTTTATGATTTTAACATGCATTGAATTTAATTTCCTTTTTTTTTTTTGGTGTATTTAATGAATTATGTTAATAATAATGCATACATTTACCCAATAAATTTGAATTTAAATCAAATTCTTATAGTTTGCAGCTCAGATGATGGACTAATCAGAAATTTTAAAACTTTATCTTCCTTTAAATTTCTTCACAACTTTCTTCCTGACCTGCTCCTTGATCTAAACCTGACCCAGGTTGAAAACAGGGTCAAAGTTTTGGTTTACTTCATAAAAATCAAACTAAAAATATGGTGAGATTTGTGGTTTACATTAAACTGAAGTTTTATTAAGACCTTTTAAGGACATTTCTAATGGATTTCCAGTAGCAAAGCTCTGTGTTTTCTGATGGTTTCTCTTCAGACAATTCTTCTGAACACTTTACAGCAAAAGTTAAAGCATTTTTCTTATTGAAATATTAATATATTCCACCCTGCGCACAATAAAAACAAGATTTTAACATGTTTTATTAAGTTCCCTCTAAGAGAATAGCCTGAACATCTTGTGTTGTTTTTCCTCTGCTTGGTTCTCCTAATTATTATTTGATTGCTCATTAGCAGCTGCTCCCAAAACCTTTTTATTTTATTTTTTGTCTGTAATTTCTTCTACGTGAGCTCTTTAATTGTGCCATTTCCTCTGAGGATGGATTTGGACCTGAACAAGATGTTTTAATACCTGACACATTGTGCGGGGAGGTAAGAAAACAGGGAAATGATTCTTTTCATTAAACTCACCCCCGACCTGCTCATTTTCAGAGCTGCTGTCCCGGCGGACGCACACCCTGCTTCCCTTCTCTTACAGGGTATGATGTGTGGATGAAGGCTCTCTCCAGCGCCATAATGACTGTACAGCAAGATTTTCAAGGGCCCGCTCATGACAATCCCATTTTCTGTGTAATTTCATGGTTGTCTTCTTGAATGAAGATATTGGCTGCTCTGAAGCACGAGGTCAGAGTCTGCCTGCTCCGTTTTCTGGATTGTTCCGGAGTATGTTTCCCTTCACTTGATGAAAAGTAATTCATCATTTACACCCCTGAATTCTGCCACTTTCTTCTCTTTTTTTCCTCCCCCCTCCTTTCCTCTCTCTCCTTTTTTTCCCTGTAACAACTTTCTTTGCCTCTCTGATTCCCTGGTGCCACCTTTGGCGTTGCTGAGAGATGAATTGGTTCAATACGGCGCCAGGTCAGCCATCTCAGAGAACAGGTTAGCCCTCCCAGGCCTCCCCGCTGCCCTCCGCTCCTGATAGACTTTGTCACCTCTCTACCTCTGGAAGTCAGATCCTGTCAGCTCAGGCATCCTTCAGGATCCCTGAAGTAGCTTTGGCACCCAGTGGGGCGTGTGAGCTTAAAATTGATTTTCCTTTCCCCCCTAATTCTGTTTTTTCTTTTTCCTCTTCCTCCAGATCAGCCAGGTTCCCTTAAGGGAGGCGGCTGACAGCCAGCTGAAGGCCTCAGCCAATCAGGAAGCAGCAGAGGTGTAAAAGACACCCGGAGAAACTTCCTGGAGGCAGAGGGGGGCAAAGGTTCCTGACATGTTGAGGAAGAGGCAGAGGATGCTGTTGCTAAGAGACCGGTGGGGTTTTCCCTTCAATTCATGGCCGCCTGGTTTTACTACTAGATATTAGCTGACTCCAGGGCTCCTTAAACTCACTTTAAGTTGTTTTCATTTCATCAAAAGTTCAAAGGAAGTACAGTCTTCCTTTAAAGATGATGTCACTCCACAGATGTTTCCATTAATCATAAAATTGCACAAATTGGAAATAAAATTGAGTGAAAGAGGGGTTTAGAATTAAAATTTTGTTAATTTTTCCATTAAGATGCAATTAACTTATTGCATTTAACTTGATTAGAAATATTGAGTTCCACAAAAAGAAAAACAAGCGTCGTTTATTGATTTTCGACATATTTCTAATTTTAAAAGTTAAAATGAAATAAATTTGCTGAAGTGAAACACTGCGATTTAAAAAACTTTTTTGCAGTAGGGAGGTTTGGTTTTTCAGCTGTATCAATGGGATGCAATGGAAATCAGAAAAAATCAACAGTTTCTGAAAGGAGAGATGTTGCACTTTCCAGCTGACATCGAGTATTTATGGTAATTTCACTCCCACCGTAGCAAGGAGCATGTTTTACATCAGTCTAATCTGATGAAACACTCCTTTAATAGACAGTAAATTTTGAAAATAACTGCTAGATATTGAAAGTTTCAGTTGTTATGGAGAAATGGGCAAAAATATTTACTCACAGGACATTTAAAGAACTGCATATAATTAAAATAAGCAAAAATATCCAGGTGGAGATTTGAAACTTAGGCCATAAAGGATTCATAATCTAAATAACAACAATTAATATCTTTGTTGTTGAGCTCATATGCCCATTTTTTCAATAATTTCAAAGCAAAAAGCAGGTTTGAATTGAAAGTGTTGCTTATTTTGTTACAAATTTTTTAGTAAAATTCGATTAACTCATTACAGACCCTGCATTTTACTTGATAAAAAAAATTAATGGAGTTCCACAACTAGAAAAAAGACACAAGAGAAGTAAAGAAAGCACAAGTCTTTTGCTGATTTCCAACATGTCTCTAATTTTGAAAGATAAATGCAACAAACTTGGACACAGAGCTTCCATAATCACCACCAACTATCTACCCTTTTTTTTAAATGTGTCTTCTGGCTCTATTTTCTTCTGTTCAGGCAAAAGGACTGGGCTGAAGATGAGTGAAAATCCAAACAAGAATGCAAAGAAAACAACTTTTGCGCAGCACTGGACATACGTGTGCCAAGTCCAGGTTTATTAGTAGTTATGAAGCGGCCGCTGTGGCTCAGACAAGCACTTACGTGAGTTCCCTTTCTCCCATCCAGAGTCCAATCAGGAAAAAAAATGAAACCCTTGAGACTTAAGAGAGACGGAACCTGATCATCCGGTCTCATCAAGGCTCCGGCTCTCCGGTAACCCTTCCACGCTGAATAAAACCTCTCTCCGCGGCTCCTCAGAAACTAATTCCCGGGTACTTAAGGAAGCACAATGAGCTCAGATTGGTATCATCAGTAAATTACACCTACAGCTCCGGCACCGCTGTCTGAACTCGACTCATTCATGAGGTGGAAGCTTCTTCACGGTGGCAGGGGATTATGTTAAGGTCCATATGTTGAGGGCATGATGACACACCTCCAATCAGAGAATAATCATCTCTGTTTTCAGAAAAGAGGAGGATTGGATTTTCAAAGGATTTACCTGGAGGTGATGAATCAAATAGTGACAAAAATGGCTCCTGTTTCTCTTCTAAAGATGTAGATGGTCATTTTAGTTATTGATTAATCGTTTATTCTCATGATTAATCGATTTGTTGGATTTGTAAAAATTGGAAAATCGTTCCTGTTTCGCTTCTAAAGATGCAGATGATCATTTTAGTAATCAATTAATCATTTACTCTGATGATTAATCAATTAGTTTGCATATTTAAAAATTGGAAAATCGTTCTTGTTTCACTTCTAAAGATGCAGATGATCATTTTGGTTATCGATTAATCGTTTATTCTGATGATTAATCGATTTATTGGATTTGTAAAAATTGGAAAATTATTATTAATATTTTAGAAATAGATTAAAAAATGCACATAAAACAATTTTATTTGTTTTTTATATAGGAAACTAAACACTTTATTGCCAAATTGTAACAAGATAGGTTTTTTTTTTAACATATTCTTGATTATTTGCAGCAAAAACAAAAACTCTTTCTGCTGAACATTAATGCAGTGTAGGGCTGACCTGTTGATTATTTTTTCTACTAAACTGATTAATAATTGGATAAAAAATGTGCCTAATAGGAGATTTCTTTTACAGAATTTGAACTGGGTGAAGTCAAAAATGCAACTTGAGGAGTTTTGGGTAGAACATATTTACAGCCAAAGGTTATTTTTTTCATCTTAAATGTAAAATGTAGATTTTTTTGTACAGTTTTGGATTAATTACTGCTCTGAGTGTTTCAGCAATTACAAAATTTGTTAACAATTAATCCGATTAATCGTTACAGTCGGTTTCAGTTCCTGATGAGGTGAGTGTTTAAAGACGTGACGCCAGGCGCTGATCCCAGACACGGGGAGGCCTGTGTGTTTGCCTCAAGTCCTTTATATTTCAGTGAAATCTGGCTCATGCCTCCAGCAGATAAACTCAGATGCACAGTGCTCACCCCACATCCTGCACATCCTCGCCTCGGAGCCACTCGGGCACCCAGGTGGCGCAGAGGCAGGAAGCAGGTCATCAGGAGGCCGAGAAAAGCTGCAGATCTGCACGTTTTCCACGGCTGAACGAACTATTACAGACAGAAAAAAACACAGTGCACATATGGACTTCTGGGTTGGAGGGGCTTCTGGAAGAAAAAAAAAACAACTAAAAAAACATAGGGCAGGATCTCGTATCCCTCAGCGAAGTTAAAGATAGTTGGGATCTTTGACTGGATTCATGCTCCTAGTTGCTGGAGTCAGGTGCTGCTCAGGTGACACACGGTGACAATCTGAGTAAAACTGAACTCTTTGCTCCTCCATTTTCATCTTACAAGAACATTTATCATAATTGAGAGATTGTCAAACTGCAAGAAATGTATAATGATACCCATGTAACTAAAATAAAGGAAGATGTTCTTATAAAAGACATAAGACTATATCTTTTCACTCTGGGCGGAATCAGCTGCTTATCATCACGGGAAGTTAAGAAATGCACGGCATGAATCATGTGAACAAAATCTGTTTTCTGTCTTCAAGGCAGGTTTGTAAACTAAACAGATGCTTTGTCAAGAGAAACACTTCAGGTGTGAAGGTTTGTGAAGCTTCAGGAGGTCTTATATCCTTTAAATGTCAAAGGGTGGTCTAGTCAAAGCCCAGACCTCAATCTCATAGGGAACTTGTGTCAGGACAGAGCTTGAACAGTTTATCAGGAAAACTGAGATCTATCCATAAAAACTGCAGCCAAAAGGTACATTTACTAAATACTGACTTAAAGGAGGTGAATATTTATTCACTTATTTTATGTTTTATATTTTTATTTGACATTATTTTGTAAAAATCTGTTTGCACTTTGACATTGAAGGTTTTTGTAATAATTTTTTACGATCCTGATTGATTTGTAAGAAAAAAAAAGTAGTCGAATACTTTTTGTCACTTTTTGTCTTTGAATCAGTCATATTATAAGAACAGTAAAACAAGGCGCTGGCTGCAGCATGCTTTGGGACTGTTTTGCTGGCAGGAAAAGTTGTGGAAGTGTAGGGTGGTGGCAACATTATGCTGTGGGTCAGTTTAGTGTGGATTAAATAGACTCCAACTCTGGACTATAAAATCAGGGGAGTGTTTGTTGTATCATAAAAAAGAGCAGATCAAATGCTAAAAAGCTTTAAATTAATTGACTAAGTCTGAAATAATTAATCAAATTAATCATGATTAATCGAAATAACGGTAAACTAATTTAATAATTGATTAATCGTTAACTAAAGACTCAAAAAATAATCATTTGGTGGAAAAATCAACATATTCAGAGGCATAATTAAGCCAAACTGTACGAATTATATGCATATTTTGTATTTAAAATCAAAATCGTGTCAGTTTTAGCTTCACCTGGTTCAAATTCACCAAAAGAATGTTATATTGTCACAATTTAGGCAGTTTAAATTTGATTTTCTAGTTTAAAATAGAAATTGATTGGTTTGCTTTTAATGTATTTCTAATATTGTATAAAATAAGCCTAAGAGGTGAAATGAAAAATTATGTTTAAATCCTATTAATCAATGTCAGAATAATCGATTACTAAAACAATAATGAGTTGCAGCCTGATTATGATATTGATGTCAATGGTGAGTGGGTAGAAACCCTGATCTGAACTTTAAGTAGATATTACTAAACAAAATAAACTATAAGAATATGCTTTTTTCAGCTACTGTGAGGCAGATTCTGCTGTTCATTTTTTTTTTTTTGGTCACCGTATATCTGCACAAAATTTCCAAACCAAAGCCGAACTTTTTTGTTGTCGTTAACTCGTTTTTGGAAGCCTGACTGCATTTCCTCAATTCCTCGACTTTTTCCCTACAAATTTGTTCCATAAGAACAGGCTGTACCTGTTATGAGAAGTGGAAATTTGCAGGTAAATAACTGATTTTAAGGCTCCTCAATGCACCAGAGAGGCTATCAGAGCGTCTGGGTGCCACCTCATTTCATACGTTAAGTGATTTACCTTCAGCTGCAGGAAAAGCTGTGCAATATCTGAGCCTCCCTCTCCTCTGGCTCATGTCTGCATTTCTCTGCAGGGAAAAAGGCTCACACTGGAGGCCTCAAATGAGATTTCAAAGAGTCATATTCTGATAAAAATGATCCTTAACCCAGAGGTTTAAGTTAGATGTGGCTTGCAGGTGCAGCACCTTCCTGATCCGTTTAGTGCTGAAGCTGTACCAGAGTGTTTCTGGGCTGCAGCCAGAACAGATTGTGCAGTAATTTATTGAATGTATGGTGAGGCCTTTACAAGCAGAACTATGCATGTCAGCAAGTTACAATATAAGCCTTAACTGAAACAGCCTAATCTTTTAAAAATGACACTCAACATATAAAATATAACGTGAAATATGTTTGTAACCTTTGTGTTTGGACAGATGTTTTATTATTTCTGAAAACACATAAAAAATGTCAAATGATGTGGCTTTACTTAAGCCTTAAACATTGGGCTTTCACTATAAGCTTACAGTAGCTTAGCTTAATTTACTTTAGCTTACCTTAGCTTTGGTTAGCTTACAGTAGCTTAGCTTAATTTACTTTAGCTTACCTTAGCTTTGGTTAGCTTACAGTAGCTTAGCTTAATTTACTTTAGCTTACCTTAGCTTTGGTTAGCTTACAGCTTAGCTTATTTTAGTTCATCTTTGTTAATTTTTTTAGATTGTGGTAGTTTTGCTTTGTTTATATTTTATTTTATCTCATCCTAACTTTGTTTTTTTATGAGCCTAGTTTAACTTAGCTCAGTTAACCTGTTCCTTTACCTTGTTCAGAATGTTTTTCTCCACAGCAGAATTTGACAGAAAGCTAAAATTAGTTTAGCTTTAAGATGATGATGCTATTGGACTATTCTGCTTTCCACATGCATGATATTGTTCTTATGTTGATGGACTATAAGCTGATTGCAAGTTACTATTGTCCAAAAAAATGGGTAATAAAACTTTTGTACAGTAATGTATCTTATTCATAAAACCCAACTAAATTGAACAACTCACTTTATTTAAAATGTATCTGAAAATTAGGGCTGTTCGTCATTATCTAAACTCTTACAGTTCAACAGAAAACAAGATATTTAATTTTCTAGTGTCTGCAAGAGATCAAAAACATAGAAAGCAGGGAAAGTACAGACTTTCACCTATGTATCTCAACTTATTTCAGCAGTACACTTATGAACTTTCAATATGAGATTATTATTCTAAAGTACACTTTAAGTTTCTCAGTAAGTTCCCCTTTTCACATCAAACGGAGAGGCCATTGTGGTGTCACCAGCACTTTGTACAGCTGTTTTACTTCCCTCTTATCATCCCAGCAGGCTATGCTCTCCCTCCCTCCTCCACTCTGATTGGCTGAGGTGAACAGCGTGTTGTGTTCGAGGCGTACCGCATGGCGTAGGAGGCAAACGATAAGCTAAACCTCGTGGGACGACAGTGAACTTGTTCGCAGTGGTGCACTGTTATCCTGCAGCAATTGATGAGCCTGATACATTTAATTGGGGTGGTCCGTTTCCCCCCTCACCTCCTCCCGCCATTCTCAAAATACCCTCCTTGTCATTTATACCGTGACTGTAGGCGGATTGGGGGGATGAGAGTAAAGGAGGGGGTGAGGTGATGAGAGGGAGAACAAGATCCCCCCACAAAACAGAGATAAAGAAAAAATGTAATACTTCCACATTTTCCAGTGCTCCTTTCATCATTATTCAAAAATTAGTTTTTAATGCAATGAGTAGCTCCAATCATGTTAAGGTCTGCATGATTCAGATAGTATCATAATTACAATTAGATTACATTACCGCAATCAGAGAAAGGGGGGATCGTTAGGAGAAGGAATATAAATTGCTTTAGTTTTACAAGTACTGAGCAAGCAGAAATTTGAATTAATCTCCACTTAAACATCTTCCCCCCTTACAGAACTGCAAAGCATGCTGGTTTCTTTCAGGGCATCAATACAAATTAAGAGAGAACTATGATTTTTTTTTTTCTGTCTTTTGAGCATCTTTACAAGTTTCACTCAGAAAGATGACATTTACGTCATCATCCGCTCTTACTTTGGGCTAAACAGTTTCTAAAGTTGGTCTTACGTTTCAGTCTGATTTACTGACCTGACAGAAACATCTATTACCCCTAGGGGTAAAATCTTTATCTGATTTTGCCTCACAACAACCCTAAAGTGAATTACAGACCAAACTGTAGAAAAACTACCAGTTTGAGTTGATTTCAGCCACTTTACAAGGTGCTTGTAAACAAACCAAGGGAAGGAGCGGCAGCATGATGCATTTGGAGATCTAGATGTCGCATCCATCAAGTCTAAGAAGGAAATAATATGAACTTGATTGTTTTAATCTCCAAACAGTTTGTACCCTCTTTACTGTCTTTTTGGTCTTTGTCTAACCTCATCTAGCTAGAACATTATGAGAGAAGAGAGTAGCGGCTCCACTATGTCAGTTTTATTCACGTAAGCATATACTGTAGTCCCTAAACATGGCCGACTCAAGCTGCTTGACTTGTCAGAAATACTGCAGGACTACTTCTGCAAAAACCTTGAAAAACCTGATATTTACATGATTTGGCTTTAGGGTTTTCAAAACAACGAAGGGAATAAATTGATGGAATTTTAGTCGACTATTCCAAGTGTTAGCAAACTGTTTTGGTGTTTGAATACAAACTATTTTACTTTGCTTATTATCATGGTTTCCTGATATTTATGTTGTGTTTTGTCAGTATGATGTTGTCACCACAATGCTTGACAGTTTTTACTAGAAAGCCTCATCTTTACTCCTACTATCAAGACATTTGAGTCTAATTTCATTGTAGAAGCAGCCCATACAACCGATCCTGGACCTCCTTCAGTTATAGATCTATAGGATAATGGTACGGTTTAGTTAGGATGGAGTTACTTGCATCACACAGTGAGAGTCCAACTATTGTTGGAAACTCTTTGCTGACTAGACTGGACCGTAAACACTTGCCGTACCACTCTGTTGAAATGAGGCATTGGTTTTGCCAAATGTCGTCCAATATTTTGTTGTCAGTACTGTGGTAAGAGTACCGTGAAACTCCCATCTGATCTGCAGTAAGCTGGTTGAAACTTTGTCACAGTTGGGTTTTTAGAGAGCACAATGATCCAAAAAACATAATAGAAAATTTGGACAAACAATTTGGAATGAATTGTTTGAATACCAACTTTTGGGAGGCAATTTATACTTTCAAATGAGCTTGGGAAGTTTAGCAACATGCATTTACGTCTTCCTTTGTTCCAATTTGTCAATTTATTTTCCTTTGTTTTAATTTTGTGACCATCCTTCATGATTTGCATTTATAAGACACACGTGGAACCAGACATTAACGTCCTTGGCGTCCTTTAAGAATGTGTCCTACAGACCGTTTGGTCACATTGTGCAGGATTATCCCAAACTGCAGAATAAAATGCAAAAGGAATGACTCAGAGACAGAAATAAAAACCATCAGTGGGATTGTTAGGGGATGATGAGGTCTGAAGTTAGCAAATCCCTGATCCACTAATGAATTAAGACTCCAGTGAAGAGTGGCGGGCCTTTCTTGATGACGGCTGACAATTTCTGAGCTGCTCCTTTTTACTTTCCAGACCAACTACTTAACCACACTTAATTAAAACAAAGCCTTTCCTGTTCAGCTCACAAATTGCAGTTTGACCATTTTTTCCAGGAAGGGTGGGTGCTCATTTACTGCATATCAGTTACCTTTTTTCTCTTCCCGTCTCAGGACACGACTGGAGATTAATGTGCACTTCTAAATTACCACACATGCTGGGTATTTATCAGCTCTGAGAACAATCCTGCAGATTCATCCCCAGCGCTAAGTGCGGGAATATTCATGAAAAAGGGGGAAAAGGAGTAATTTTGTGCCCTCTTTGATGATTAAAAAAGGAGTTTCTCATTCCTGCTCATTTTCTTTGTGGGTGTTTTGGTCATTGTGTTCTTGTGTCTCCACTCAGAAAAGGACAGGCTTCATTGTGGAGGCAAATCCTTCTTAATTTAGCTGAAAACACGGACTTGTATTTATGGGTGAAAAGAAACAGCGATACATTACGGTCAAACAATGTGATAATGGCGATAGGACGCTGCATTGTGCTTGTTTGTAAAGCCGTGGTGCAGATGCCCATTATGGACCGGCATTCAATCCCTGACTTCAGTAATGACTTGAGTAAACAGAGCTTTCAAAATGAGTTTCTAAATCAGTGCATGGAGGCAAAAGGAAGGGGGAAAAAACAAAAACAGAGGGGCTGGGGGGCTTGTGGTTCTCGACACCCTGGCTTTAATCAGGCATTAGGAAAAGGGAGTGAAGATGTTATGAAAATGCGGCGCTGGCCTTTGTTCGGCGTCTGTCATGGCATTGACTTCCCTGACACAATGCTACAATGCATGACGGATCAAAGTAATTAAAGTTCCAATAATTTACCTTCCTCTGTTGCGTGTCAAGTCTGCCAGACCGGCTGCTCTCAGGCCCTTCATTGATTTCCTCACCACTATCAGAGCACAATCCTTAAACACAGACAGACTTGAGGGCAGGGCCTCAGTGTGTATGTGTGTGTGAGTGTTTTAATAACTTTCCATGCTCATATAATAGCAACGCTTCAGATGTTTAACCATTAATGATCACAGACAGATGACGGAGATAGAGGGACGAGTGCATGTGAACCCCCCTCACCCATTCCCTCTGTGTCAAATCACTCTGAAGTTCCTGTCAGTATTCCCGCTTCATGCTCAGAGTGGAAGAAAAATTCAGCATCAGGCAGGAACAACTTGCCTTCTTCCCCAAATCCACTGAGGATTTAGGCACCAGTATGCAAGAGCTGTGTGTTAAGGAGAGATTCTGGGCCCTGGGCTGATGCATAGTTCTGGTTTAAGACTCGGACGTACTTCACTCGGCGTAGTCAAAGGCACAAGTATGCTCAACGGTTTTCTATGCAACACTGATAAGATTGACAGTCGGAGCCATTTTGTAGACAAAATGGAGTCCAATTGTGAAGAGATCAGAAAGTATAGAAGCTGCTACGATACGTCGGTAAAGGAATGCAAGGATTGTTAGAGAGCAAAAAATATGTGGGAGGAAATGGCTCAGACCCTCGGTAAGGATGAGGCACCATGTTGAATCAGACCAATCTAAACCATCCAACAGTGTGCATGTAGCTCTCATGACTCAGAATATGGTCACTGGCATGTGGAGTTTTCACACCTGATAGTCCACTTGACTCAGTTTGATTGATTGCAACATTTGCTACATTTTCTGGTGCTGCAATTCACTTTCACACTGGACTGCATCAAATTTAACCAAACCTTTTGATAAGCCTGTTTCCCCCCTCGCCTGTGGGGGCGCTGCACCAAGAATCACTACAGGAAATGACATGAAGAAGACACTCTTCTTCATGAAATGTAAACAAATATAGAGTGGCGTCAGATTTTAAAGGCTATTAAAGTCAATCGTCTACAAGCCATTTCTCCCACTAGTGCTCGGTCTGCACATTTGTTTTGGTTGTATTTACCCAGAATGCCCTGCTTTGCAGACCGTTTCCTGCTTTTGGAGCAGTCTGTGGTTTGCATTGATTCGAAATGTACCAGACTTAGGTTTGTAAGTGTACCAGAGTTTGATTATGCATTCAAGCTGGACTTTCAAACAAACTAGATTAAAATGGACTAAACATGGCTGGTGATAACGCACTCTTAACCAAATGTTAATGTTATACTTGACTTTGACGTTACGGTTCAGATAAATACAGCAAATTCAAACTTCTGAGCCAACGTCTTGCTTCTTGATTCACTGAAGTTGTTTGTTGTCTAACCATCCCACCGTGGAATAGAAGCAGCTCAGATAAATCACTAGACGCAACAAAATTGAGATGAAATTCACACCGATGATGAAAGCAGGTGAATGACTCTGAGTTGGTTCTGCAGTCATGTACTCGAGGTTACTCTGTCTCTGCGTCTTCATTCCTCAGTTTCCCCTCTAAGGCATGACAATGTGTCATTGTCATTTTGCAGACGCTTTCAGCTGCACGAGGTGGTGGTGGAAAGAGAGAAGAGGGAAGATGAAGGGGGGTCTCTTTTGAAGGCTTACTACCCCCAAAACCTCCTCTCCTCCCCTGATGAAAGTTAAATGGTTGAAGTATTCCTGTTCTGAGATGTGATTAGCATGTCACACATTAAAAATGCCACATTAAATAATCCCATCCTTCAGGCTTTACTTCCTCACCAGGTATTAGCTTAGACGGAGAATAATCCTAAGCTATTTGGGAAGTGGGGAATCCACAAAAAGATCTTGGCACTTGCTGTTTGAATTTCCGATCTGCCTGCTAGGTGCGTTGCTCAACCGTCTTACAGCGGAGACGGCGGAGGAAGCCGAGCCAGGGCGCTTAGAGCTCACCGCCACGGCAGCCAGGTTTTTCTACGTCTAATCTCGTCTCTCTTCCACTCCTCCGTCAAGACGTGAAAAATTTCCCCCATGAGTCGAGGTTCGACATGCGAGTGGGGAACAGAGCTCGGGGAGCGTCTTTGTGTAAATGATGAACACACTGCTCAGGTCAAGCATGAGTGGGATGCGTTAGCAGATGATATTTTCAAACATAAAGAACGGCGTTTCCAAAAGAAAGACGAAGACAAAGGTTTTGTGAAAAACCCAAAAGACGGTATAATTAGTGTATGGATGGTCCCTTTGGCAAGAGGTTGCAAAACAGACAGGGTACAAACAGATGAAAGAGCATGAGCCTTCAGAAAAATACACAGAGACGCAGTGCATTCTGGGAAAAAACACCTTTAAGAATATGATTAAATTACAGCTTTCATAGAACAATTTCTTAGTTGTTCAAACTCTGGTTTTAAATGCAGTAAACATGGATGGATGGATGGATGGATGGATGGATGGATGGATGAACAGATGGATGGATAAACAGATGGATGGATAAACGGATCAGTAAGTAACTGAACGGATGGATAAACGGTTGTTGGATAAATAGTGACGATGAATTAAAGCAATTTTTAGTCGCTGCAATGACAAATAAAAAATATACCAAACCCAATCAGACTTTTTATCCCAGTCCAGGTTCAGTAAACACAAAATATTACTAATCAACAATAAATACGGCAGTCCCTACTTTTATTTAATTACATTACTGTAAATCTGTCACAAACTTTATCCACTGTAACCAGTGACTAAGCATTTTCAGGGTTATCTGGTTCTTGCATGACTCAGCAGGTTGTTCCTACTGATTTCTAACTAATATGATGTGTGTTGAATTTTTAGTAAAACATCTTCTTAGCAGGAATTTTAACGGGTTAAACCACATTCAAATAAAAAACAAATAAGTCGCTTCTTTTAATCCCCTTTTTCACTTTACTGTGGTAAATTTTCAGTGATAGTTTGTCACGGTTCTGTTGGAAATGTGACGCTGCTGCTGCTGAAGATGAGGTGATTTTTAACCCTGATAAATCCCCGGCTCTTGTGACTTCTGATGCAAACAAACAGATTAAACAACAACATGAGCTTAAAGATGAATCGGAGCAGGAGCGAAGTCTTTGTCTTCTGTGGCAAGTCAAAGATCGCCTGGAGTCCCGTGGAAATGATGCTTCAGTCAGAAAGTAAACATAATGTTCTCCTTATGCGCTGGTACAGAATGATGAGCGGGATGACGTGAAATCTGATCATAAAACGCCCTAAAGCCTCTTTTTGCTATTGCCCTCAGAAACATAATAACTGAAATCCTTCATTGTTACACATCATCTCCATATTCTGTGTCAAAAACCTCCCGAATAAACAATATTTTTTAAAAATACTATTAAAAGATCTGAGGATTTGATACAAGAATGAGAGACAAAGATGTTTTCAGCTCGGCTTGGAGGTCACTGCCCTGTGGCAAAAGATGGCTAATTATCTTCGTTCAAATAGGTTACGGTTGTCATTACTTCTGGTCACATGATTGCATTCATCCAACATGTTTTTCTCCCTTTTTTTATCCTCGCACCACAATGGAGCTACAGACGTTTGGGGAACTCCTCTGAAATTCCCCCTGAAGTTAAACATTTGTTACGCCGTCACAAGCAGTTCAGCGGTGCAAGGTCATGACCCGGGTTAGAGGTTTTAAAAAACAAATTTATTGCATGCTTGTAAGGATTTTTACCAAATGGATGGACTGAAAGATGACACATATGACTAAAAAAGAAGGAGCGGGTTTGACCTTCGAATTTGGCCTTCAGAAGCAAAAATGGTTCTGCTCCGGTTCTGCCTTCAAGCGATTCACTTCAAAGAACCCGAACTCTGGCGTCCTCATTAATTACACTGTCTACAGCCTACAGAAGCCACTACTCTTCCCCTGAAGCTTTACGTTGATTTATTCCCAAATACTTATCAAGCATCCTCTTATAGTTCAGTAAAATGGCCACAACCAAGACTAGCCAGAAGTTTTCTGTTGCTTTATTCTGGGTAAAGACAGTTACTCATCTGTACAGAAGCGTTTTCTTACAGTGAGAGTTGAAATATGAGTCATTGCTAAGTTTGGAAGGTTGTATATTGACCATATTAGCTGCTAGCTTCATTGTGCTACAACGGCTAATTATCATTTCTGTGTCCATGAGTTTTTAAAACCAAACAAATTCACAATTGCAAAAGCAAACAACTTTTAGCCCTAAAAATGTATCAAAGTACATTAGCTTAGCAGCTAACCACTGCGTTAGGAAGAAAGATAAGCTAGGTGGAGTAAAGTGGCTTAACTCAACAAAAACGTCTTTAAAAATGTTAAAAAGTATCCAGGTTTATTTCAAAGTCACATAAAAAGATTCCTCAGACGTTTGACTGTTGTAGCTTGGAGTGTCCATAAGGAGATCCTTGTTTTAAAACCCTCACTTTGTTTTTTTTACACATTTAAGGGAACAAAAAGAAGCAACAAACTCATACAGTGCATCCATTTTATTCCAAATGTGGCTCTATTATACAGCTAATTATTGCATTAATGGGCTATTTTCCTCCATTTTCTACAAGCTTGGATTGTAAGTCAAAACCAGCCTCAGAGCTGAGCTGGAGGCAGTAATGAACAATGATCTCTTTACATTTTTTCATCTGGATCATTTTCACGGCAGCTGGGTGTATTTTTAGGGAAGTAGAAACAAAGGAGTCCATCCATGAGAAGAACTGGACATAGGATTTAAATCATATTCATGGGACAGAAAGGTTAGTTTTATTCTCTCAGGAATAATAACGGATGTAAAGCCAGGTGGTGGATGATGCTCGAAGGAAAACAAACACTCCTTTGGAGTTTGTTGCATGGCTGAACATTGTCCATCCACTGTGGGCCTGTGGTGACGTGACCTGGGGCGCCAAAAGTGCAAAAACCACCATGTGTTCGGCATCCAGCGTGTCTTCTGGATTTCTCTGTTTTTAAGCTCTTTTAAACGGATTTTTCTTACAGGGTTTGTGTCACGCGAAGGAGGAAAAAATAACAGAGTTTAGATTTCCTTCACCGTTATTTGTGCAATTCAAGAGGCGTGTAATGCCATTAATACAGTTACCCTGCTAAGTGTTATTCAAACGCAAACACGGCGGAAACAAAGCGTCTCCTCTATTTGTCTTTGACAATGCACGGCTGGATTACGCCCAGAAACCATGAGTTATTCAATTTCCACCTGGAAAAGCTTAGCTGGCATTCATCATATTATGAGCGTATCTGCTCGATTGGATATAATTCACACACCTCGACGGAAGCTTACACCTGCTTGAGGGAATTAGGGCTGAGGCCTTTAATAAACGTTTAAACCTGTCAGACAAATGAGATAAGTGCATTCATGACCTGTTCCTCCTGTTCGCCGCCTTAATACCATCTGAGGGGGATTCCTTTTCCCGTACCTGCGGAAAGTCGAGTGTGTCTTTGGGCCGGCGGGGAGCCAATTCCCTGTCAGAAGCAATTAGGGATGTGTTTGACGAAGGTCACTGAGAGTCATGGGAAGTGACAGGAGTGACGGTATTTAGAGAGGGGGAAAAGATGGAGGAAGAAGCTAGATTTCTTTCCTCATCATCCATAATAAAAGCCTCCTCGTAAAGTGTGTGTAAGGAGGGAGGGGTGAGGCCTGCTGAAAAAGACAGTAAGCGGATGCAAACTTCCCACTGAGAGAATTTCTCCAGGTCGAATGCAAAACGTTCCCGACTAATCATCCGCGCAGTGGAAACGCCAGCTGCGGCCCGTGGTAGGATTATCATTCTCATAGACCTCTCGCTGAGCTTTTAGCTAAATGAAAAATCTGCTCCATAGCCTAGGGAGAAGGCAGCGTGCAGATAAGAAGGAAGAGTGTTTACCGAGAGGCAGCGCCGGTGAAAAACAGAACAGGTTTTTTTTTCCCTGTTTTTACTCAGCAATGTAAAAATGGTAGGAGAAGAAATCATTAAGCTGGGAAGGAAGGGAGGAAAGATCAATGTATTTACACGATTCATTTGTGATAAAGTTCTTCTGGGCTCATTAATTTTATGTTTCTGTCTACCTTCTGTCCTCAGGGCAGCGTGCAATTTGTTATTCTATTGTTCTGCTTCCTGCAGAAAGCTGGCTTTAAGATCCGCTCAGAAAAAGAAAACAAAATCCAGCAAAGTACTGGCACAGGATCTAAGATGTGCATCTTCTCTCAGTTGATCATCTGCTGCATGTCAGGGTTTCAGCTAATAGCTCCCTGGAAATCACATTCTTGGGGCTAAAATCCTGTTTTCTGACAAACTCTGTTACCTTTGGTAGTATTCACCTAAAAACGATTACCTGAAGAAATTGAAAAAAGAAGCAAAACTAAACTGGAAATAGAAATTAACCATTCAAAAGATGATAGACTATAGAAGGAAGGAACCAATCTCAGTTAAACTGAATAAATGTTATATCTAATTTCTGAAATCAAGAGTTTCTGAACATTTTAAATGCATCAAATCCACAAAAATATCTGAATCAAATTAAAGTATTTACGTTTTGCTGGTAAATTTAGTAATTTTTGATTCAGATGTGCTGGAGTAGAACAGCAGTGCTAAATCAAGCTAGGATAAGATAAGATTAGCTTAGCTTAGCAAAACCCAAGCATACAAGTTTAAAATACATTATGTTATACTAAGCCAAGTTATAAGGTAAACTGTTCCAAGATTTGCTAAACAAAGTCAAGAAAAGACAAGCTAAACTAAAGCAACATAAAAAGAAAAGCTAAAGTAAGTTTTATTACTAACTGAGCTACTAAATCAGGATAAACTAATGTAAAACGAACTAAGCTAAACCTAGAAATGTTAAGATAAACTAGTCCAAAAAAGGCTTGACTAAGAGAAGGAAAGAAAAATAACTAATCACAGAAAAGCTAAGCTAAGCTAAATTTAACTAAATAACAAAAAAAGCTAAACAAGAGAAACATAAGACCACCTACTACTCGTAGGTAAACTAAACTACTAATAGTAGGTAGACAAGAAAAGTTAAGAAGATATGATAAACTATAATACAGAAGAAAAAATAAGCAACACAGCTACAGTAAGAAAGCAACAGACAAGCTAAACTAACTCTGTCTAGGAAAAGATAAGCTAAACTAAACTAAACTCAGATAAACCAAACTAAGATTTAAAAAATTAACTAAATTAAGCAAGGATAAGCTAAATTAAACTAAGAATGGATTAGCTAACCAAGCTAAAAAAAGAGTTTCTTTCCATTTCTTTCTTTCTTTTCTGAAAACCTAAATATTTACATGATTTATTTGTGATAAGGGTCCTTTCGATTCATTTATTTCATATTTCTCCACACTTTTCTTTACTTCCTGTGAAAAGCTAAGCTAAGATTCTGGATCTCCAACGGAGGCAGTGGGATAATCGGATTGTTGTCCTGAGCGGCAGCAGCAGTCACTTTTGGACTGGATCAAATGAAATAATCAGTTTTAAATTGAGGCAGAGGTCAGTAATCTTATGAGGCTCTTTGCCCCCTTTCACACACACACAACCTAAGGGTAATGGATCTCTATTAGCACTCTATTACCGACATCTGTAACAACGGAGCAGAGCGCCAAACACCGCTAACAAGGGCAATGTATTTGGAAGTCACTAGCCAGCTCCCTGCGGACGCTGCTTCTCATTATGAAGCTATCAGGACCGTTCTGTTTGCCTGGACGCTCCGGTAGAGGTGGGAGAAGATGGGGCACTGAAATAACAATTAAAGGGGCCCACCACTAAGCTGTTAGGGGCTTTTGGAAAGGTCTCAAGGGCACCCTTGAGGTCCAGTCGCTCTCGACCTTCCTCCTCTGATCCGGCAAAGCCTAAGCAGGAGGTTAGTTTATTATTACGGACTCTCTAATTCGCCGAGGTTCGGAGTCAAACGTGAGTGGGAAAGTGCGTAAATGATTTACAAAGCCGAGTGCTGGTGTAAATATTCCTGAGGAATGCCACTGAAGTCCTCGATTTCTCATGCTCGGCTCTTAATCAAATAAACCTCAGAGTCTAAACGGAGACCAAACCAATTCTGCTTTGGAAAATAAAGCGCCTCTCTGTGAACTAGTTCAAAGTGATTACTCTGATTATAGCTCAGCGCAGAGGCATTAGATACGGTGTCTGTCAGAGATATTCTCATCTTGACACAGGTCCCTCACAGGATCCGAAAACGCTAAAGGTGTCGCAGTCAGCACAACACTGCCGGTCACAATGCCTTCAGATAAACACAGAGAAGCAAGGATTTAGATTAAGTCAATCGCCGCCCGCCGCTGACCGTATGTTTGCTGTCAAACAATGTGGAAATATCAGCAGCACGATGAGGCTTTAATCCAATTGGCATCGGAGCAAAACTTGTAAACTAATCTGTGCATTAGCCCAGCTGCCAGGGCGCTCTGGAGACCTGGAGTTTTTGGGAGCTGTTTGTCGGCCGCCTGCGATAAGAACCGCCAACAATCCCATCTGAAAAAGTGAGCTTAGTGAGCTCCTATTCTTCTCCACTTAGGCCATTTATCACTCTACCTGTCTCTGAGACCTATTTAAGATTAAGGTCAGAGCAGAGTTCTTTGAATACTTTTAAAATTCATAAGTCAAGAGGCTTAACGTGATTCTTCATAACAATGAAAAGTCTAATATTTTATGTAAGAATAGCTGACAGGAGATTTTTTTTGCTCTATTTTGCCCTATCAGAATATAAATACACTCGCCGTTTGACAAGAAGGAAGACGTGGATGTTTATTCTTGATGGACACAAATCCAACCCAATCACGTCACACACCCAGAGGATGGAGAGGAAGAGGTGCTCTCACATCTGTATTATCCCCGGCTCCCTGTTTCGTTTTTATACATCTGTTGTGTGAAGTTGCACAATATCTGAGGTGAAATACAGCAGCCTCTATATCTTCTGTTATTTTAACCAGATGAATATATTACAGCTGAGCTCCTAAGCTTGAAGGACGGATAAAGAGGTGAAAGATGCAAGCGGCCCCGAGTTTAAGGATTCAAAAGTTAAAAAAAGAAAATAAGAAAACTGTAAAAGTTTATATCAGAAAAACAAAGGTCTAACTATAATGCTGATTTTTATGAAATAAAAAAGCTTAAGGAATCATTTATTTAAAAGAAATTGATGATTTTCAAGATGACGTTTGACAAAATCTAATGTTTATTGTATCATAATTAGTTATTATATAATGTTTTATGGGGTAAAGCACTTTGAACTGAAATGTTTTGTACAAATAAGCAGAATTTTAGTATTTTTATGCTCTAAATCTGACATATTTTAAACTCAAGTATTGCTGCTATGAAAATAAAATATATTTTTTTGAGTTAATTGATTTTAATAAGTAATCCACAACTTTAATTTATCCAGAGTGTAAAACTGACTTGACATGTAGGATAATTTCACCTTAAAATGGTTAAAAGGAGTGAAAATTATATTTAAATAAACCAGATTTGTGTTTAAACTTCTATAACTAGTAAAAACTCACAAAAATATTTAACCGTGTTTGCTCTACCATTAGGAACGGAAACATGTGGCGTTTACTGTCTCTTTAATTGTGCTAAGACACAAGTAAGTCTTTTGGTCTGGTGAGAAACAAAGGACGGTTGCTAGGTAACGGGCAGAACTCTTTTGGAGTTGCTAGATAATGGGCGGAACTCTTCTGGGGTTACTAGGTAACGGGCAGAACTCTTCTGGGGTTGCTAGGTAACGGGCGGTACTCTTCTGGGGTTGCTAGGTAACGGGCAGAACTCTTCTGGGGTTGCTAGGCAATGGGCAGTACTCTTCTGGGGTTGCTAGGTAACCCTAGAAAGAAGGATTTGTAGAAAGCTCCTTGTGTCTACTGTTAAGTACAGTGGAGGACGCGTGATGCTGTGGTCTTTATTTGTTCCCTATTTGGTGAAATCAACACAGAGGTGGATACAAATGTGACCATATAAATTCTTAAAGAAAACCTGAATTTATTTTAGGTTATTTAATATGTAAAAATAATGGTTTCATACATGTTTTTGTTAAAAATATATATATTTTTGCTTCTGCAATGAAAGGTAAATTTATTTCAAGGCTTTTTGTGTCAATAAGTGTGGAGGGAGATGAACGTAGGAACCCTGAACGGAGAAGGAAAACTCTGCCTTTGTTAATCAGAAAAATAAATAAAGACTGATAGCATTCATGGTGTTTGATTACAGAAATGAAACATTCTTTTTCTGGGGTTTAAATTTGTTCCAGTGCTTTTCTGAAATGTTTGGTTGTTTTATTTTCCATTTCATAGCTGGTGCCAAGCAAACCAAGAGTTTTTCTGGATCTTTAGATCAGAATGTAAACCTGCAAAACTCACTGAAAATAAAACCCAAACATCAACAATCGCAGGAGATTTTACAAGAAACAAAATACCAAGTAAAGGAGTGGAAAACTTAAAATGCATAAAGAAGAAGAGGCCCTGCTTATTCGCCCACACACTTGTCCTGTTATTAATCTATACTGCAGCCCGTTCCCATAATGCGGAGTAAATCCCAGAGCAGCTCAGCGGTGCAGTTAGCCTACAAGTAAAAGCGCATGCCTTGCAGTCTTGGCTGCTCGCCACCAGCTGGTGCTCCTGTCAGCTGTAGGTAAAAGGAAAAAGAGAAACGAGAATGTTTTACATAGTTGAAAAGCCGAGGGACCGCTTTTGGACGGATGTCAAATTCCTCCTAAAAAACTCTGGGAATCTGGGAGGGAACGGCGGTGGAAGGATGGCTGCCACGGAGGTCAGATACAGCTCCGAGTGCAGAGCCGCAGTTTGGTTTGTTAGCGCGTTTAAAAAGGACATGTGCTGCGAGTTACCAAAGCAACACTGGTCCACATCCTGGCTAACTCTACATGCAAATGTGCTTGACTGCAGGTGTTTTCAGGGTTGTCTATGGGTCAAAAACATACATTATTTAGAAATATTGCTCCACATACACCAACCAAATCACTTCAGATTTCTATCACGTTCAATTTAATCTGTCCTAAAATGCATTTTGGGAAAATAAAATACTCAGAAATGTGTTGTAATGTGACAAAATATGAAGAAGTTCAAAAGTTATCAATGCTTTTGGAAACGTAATGTATTTTCTTAACCACTTGCACTTTTCGGGGGATTTTTGGGAAAGATCTGGCATGTCCAAAATGAACTACAAGATTTATTTGAAATCTTCTGGTATGAAAATACAGAGGTCTAAAAATAAATGAAAATGGTGCATGATAAAACATGAAAACACCTAAAATATACACATTGTGTGAATATTCCCTATGAAAGTAAGCAGTTGCAATCCAAAACATTTAGCAAACTACAATACAGAATCTTTTACTGAACCAAAACTCATGGAAAAGCAGAAAAGTGTTACATTTTTGGAGAGGTATTCATTGATAAAATCCAGGCAAACCTTCCAACTTGGCCATTTTGTCACCATGTTTATAATTTAAAATTGTCCAGGTTCTCTTAATTAATAATAGATTTTAAGACAAAATTAGAATCAAAGTACCACAAATAAATTCTCCTTTTTGTGCTCTGAGCAAAAAGGAGCGGTTTATTCAGGAGCCTTTTGCTCAATTTGGATAATCAAAATATTTACTTTAACATGGATTAAAACCAAAAAACACCAAAGATAGGACTGAATTTATGGGAAAAAGACTGATAAAAGCAGAGTTCAGCATCTATTTCTGTTGCTTAGTACTGGAACTGGGTGCCGTCATTGTAGAAAATATTGTTTCTGTCATTTATAAAAGCAATAAAAAAGCAAACAGCCTGGCCATAACAGGAAAAAAAATACTTGCAATTGGAAATAAAACAAAAGCTTGAGCCAACTTTTCCAAAATTCACCAATCCCATTTGATATTTTTATCTTCATTTTACTTGCAGGATGTCACAAAATTTTCATTTAATTTTATTTCCCAACACAATCAAGCCAAAATGGCCACTCGTTTCTCTTGTTGATTGAAATATTCTGTGTATTTTAGCTTCACAAATTAAAATGTTTTGAGATATTGTACCCAAATTTGAACTTACAGTAGTAAGGAGTTGTATCTATATTCTAATTTGATTTATGGGTCAATATATTTGGCCATTCAGGTAAAGTAGCATGGAAAAAAATTTAATAAATCCAGGCGTTGGAAAAAAAAGACACCAAGGTTGGTGTTGCTAAGTATGCATTTCATTGGCGTTTTTAGCGATTTTGCAGTAAATATTCCAAGTAAAATCTCTACAGTTCCTTTTGTCAAACTTTCTAATTTAGCGTCTAATGATGTCCACCTAACACCAGCATCAGTATCTTCTGGGACTTAATAGGTGGAGGAGCAGACCTCCTCTCATTTTCGACCCGTAATGTAATGAATGCCACTTCAGTTAGCACAATCACTTCACGTTTCAAATGGAAACGCTCCTCCGTAAATTACAGCCTAATCTCGGCCACGCCGGATTTTCCAGGAAACGGGGGGAGAAAAGTTCATTTGGGTACAGTAGCTAACAATACTTCCTCATCACCTTAAGGCCAAATTTAAATTCACTATTGAAACATAAACCCTATTTTCTCCTTTTCCACCCCTCCCTCCAATCAAAATGAACCAACCTAGGCCCCAGCTAATTAAGTTTGTGAATATCTGGACCCTAATTAACATATTTGTGAGACAGGCAGACGCAGGGAGGGCCGAGAAGGAGAAGCCATGTTTGCTCACAGCTTGATGCGGCGTCTCCGCGTGTCGGGTTGAAAAGGAAAGCGAGGCACGTTCAGAGAGACTCCAGGTTTGAACCAGGCTCCTCTGAACGCGGAGGGGGAGAAGGGGGAAAATGCCGGTAATTGGATGACCGTCTTATTATCCCTTTGTTGGTTGCAATTCCCTGATTAGCATTTTGGAATATTTTAAATTATAATCCAGGAATTAGGGGATTTTACTGCTGTTTTCCTTCACCTTCTCCCCCCCACCCTTCTTCTTTCCAATTAGCTAAGCAGGAGGATGAGTCCTCAAAGGTTTAAGACTCATGTTTCCAGGTAGAAACTTGTGTTAGTATTTAATAAACATCGTGTCAGATTTAGAAACAGCTTTTACCTGGATTTACCTCCTCTGAGCTCGTTTTCTGCTTCCACACTTTCTTGCTTCCCTTCTTACGCTGTTTTCCACAATCAGAATCAAATATTTACATATTAAATTGTGTGTTTCACAAAGTCCCCATTGTTGCAGAGAGGTGATTATCTCCACTGATTTTTGACAGGCTGGTATTTCTGGGCGTTTCCTGTTTATTTAGGTCAATAGAAGGCGACATTTTGCAATAAACTGCGTTTGGAAATCTTTTGGTCTGATTGTTTGTGTGACCCCAGGCATTGTGAACGTGACGCTGGGAGTTTCGTGACAAGAGGAGGTGTGTGTTTCTGTTCAGCACATGCAAATGTAAATACAGATGTATGTAGCCCTTCGCCTGGCTGGAAATGTAGATTATGGAGTCTAATCTGTGTCCTAACTCTCACACTAATAGGTATATTAAAGTAAATCCAAAAGATTACTTCACAGAAAATATGTTTTGTGAAAAAAACATGCAGGAAAAAGTGTGATGAATTACTTATTCTGCATAAAATTGATTAAAGAGTTTGGCACACAATGCCTACCTCATGACTGCATGTTTAACAAAGCAACAGAAGATGATTTAAGGCCACAAATAATAAATGAAATAATATTCCTGCAGGAGTTATCGCTTAATCTGAAAAATAAACATCCGTCGGGGGGAAAAGTAAATAAAAAAAGAATACAATATGTTGAGTATCATGTACATTGATGAAATATTTGACTAGCTAAACGGACACTAACTGGCCTTAATCTATATTCTGATCTATATTCTTAAAGGCTGAGATGTTTAAAGTCATGACGGATGACAGTAAATTAAGAGTCAGAAGTGAGTCGTCAATTAAAATATATTTTTATAAGATAGAAATCAATCTGACTGAAGATTTAAAAAATAAAAAAGGAAATCCTCAGTGAAGCGTAAGAGGAATAGTATCTGTTATGTGATAAAAGAGCTTACCATACATTAATTTTAAGGCTGCTTGGAAATAATCTACATGTTTTACTAACATATCTTAGGTTAAACACTCCAAAAAAGTGGATTAATCACAGATTATATTGTTATATATTGGTGCAACTTAAACTAAAACTAGAAATGTTTCCATAAGTGATTAAAAGATTGGATAGGAAATGGTCAGGGAGGAATCACTAAAGGAGATTACAACAGAATGGAAAAAAGGAATCGAGGTGTTTAGACGTCCTAGTCAAAGCCCAGACTCAGAGTTATTGCTGATTAAAGGTGGTTTTACACGCTGTTAAATCATAGGGTGTACTTACTTTCTAATAAGATTGTGCATCCTTTCAGTGCAGCATGTTTGGATTTCACGTCTCATTTTAATTTTAATAGTCCAGCACAGCAGTGGAGGTGTGATGATATGGGATTGTTTTGCAGCAGATTTCCACCAATTAACAATTTAGTATTCACATATTTATGTGGAACATATCCAAATTGTTTGCAGAAAATTTGCTAAATTTTTCCTTAAATATTTCTAAAATATTATAGAAAAAATGTATCTTGGGAAATTAAAATAATTAGCCGCGATGCTACTTGACAAGATATTGGCTGGTGTTTGCAAAGCAACCAATCCAGAAGAAGAGCAGAAATGAGGTAAAGAGTAGAGGAGGGATGTCCAAAGTGCGGATCACGGGCCATTTGGGGCACTTGGAGTAAATTTATGTGGCCCTGGACGCAGTTTACAAAATGTAGTTTGTGGTTTTCTTTGTATGAGATTTTTAATAACACATTTATATTTTAAACAGTAGGTTTCAAGTACAAAACAAGTGTTTTTCTTTCCTTTTAATGTCCTATGAAGTATAGCCACAAATCCAGTGACTTTTTACTCAAAAACTGACTTAGTGGGCTAAACAAAGTTCCCATTTTTGTTGCTGGGAAGAAACCAAAATTAATATCTTGACCAACAAGGATATTGAGGATATTTGCCTAATCCTTTGAATTCAGGCATAATTATTCCTTCTCCACAGGGGAGCAAAAGGAAAAAAGGACGCACAAAGAACAAAGATAGCTTTATTTACACGTTTAAAATCTTTCCTGTAAACCTGTTTTTTTCCGCCATGCTTGTGATTTATTACATTCACCTAATAGAAGGAAATGTCATCCTTTCATGCCGAGACACCTCGTGACAATGCCCTTCACCATGCTTTGAATCACACGCCTTCTTTTGTGCTGCTCCCGACACCAAATTGCATTTGTTCCAAGTGTCACGTTAATGTATGAAAAGTTTAAGATGTCAGCTCCGTAATCTGACAGCGGAGGTTTTAGTTAAAGCAAACGCGTCATATTGTACTTCTATTAGCAGGTCGCCATTGCACTATTAGTGACATCCCCAAGTCGGTGGCGTGTCACCTTAATTTAAAGTTAAGCACTGTGACAGTTTAATATGCCAGGGAGATGAAAGCCTCCTCTGTTTCGGCGCCGCGTCAAACCTTTTTCAAATGAGCGATAAATAGGGCTTATTGTTTCAGCGATCGAGAGGAACTGTCTGTCTAATGTGCCTTTCTCCTGCCGCTCCGCCTCGCTCGTCCTCCACCTCCTCTCCAACTTATGGAGATTTCTGTTTTCAAGCCTGAGCGGCGCTACCTAGAGGTGGAAGATTAGACTGAGTGTCTGTCATCCGACGGGTCTTTAAATGTTGGAACCAGAGGACAAACAGCTGAGACGCTTTCTGTCTGCAGCACTCAGCAAACTAGAGATTCGATATTAATATCTGCATCAATATTGAAAAAATAATTATTCCTGATTCCAGATCTATTTGTTCTTCATTATTTATTTACAGTTCCTAATTGTGCTTTCTGGACCATTTGAAAGGTTTGTTGCAGTTTATTATTCGTTTTAAATCGGCTGTTATATTCCTAGTAGCAGGGCCGGACCAAGCTTTTTTGGAGCCATAGGCATATTTTTATTTGGGGCCCCCAATTCCAACATGTCAACACCAAATGCTTCATCGTTTCTAAGCTCTTCTACTAGAATGTGACAATAAAAAGACAAAGAATTGAACAAAAAAATTGAACGATTTAATTAGGATGAAACAACTAATTTAAGTTGCTTACCTGAAGTGCAAAAAATTTATGTTAATTGTATTTTTTGTTTGTCTGTTAGTCAGTGTTAGGTATTGTTAGAAATGTCTTACAATTAAATATTCATATTTTCACATTTTCTGTCAACTTTTCACATTTTTTAACTGACAAACACAGTGGATGACGTCCTACGCAAAGTTTTATTCAGGAAACCCTGCAGTTTTACAGTGTATTGCTGTAAAATATGTTATTAATTTTATTTCGTAAATATTCTGTAAGAAGTTTTTGTTTGAACTTTTATATCCGTTGCTGAATTTCCCCTTTGCAGGACAATAAAAGTTGTCTCTGCTCTGCTCTAAATGAATTCATTTTGCATCAATTTGTTTTCAGTATTTCACCATAAATTTGTTTTACAAGCCAGTAAAATCTTTTTTAAAATGGAGTGCTATTTAACTTTTTTCATTATTTAGGTTCATTTTTCATTCTGATGCGTAAAAAAACTTGATTAAACTTTTCAAAACTGTACAATTCATATTAAAAATAAGAATAGTTTCTCTCAAAGTAAGAAAGAATTTTTTCTTCACAAGAAAAGTTTGTGAAGTTTTCTGTCACAAACTTTGTCACAAAACTTTTGTGACAGAGAAAATTTTAAAACCAAAAAGAGATTTCGTCTATCACTGTGTGGATGATGAGATTTTTGGAAATATTTTGTACATGATGGGTGTCTCGAAGACCTAAAACTGTTTAAATAGTTGTGCATTTAGGGATGAAAATGTGAAGTTACACTTATAATAATTTAAGATTTTATCTTGTGTGAGGAGATTTAAATGTTTGTGTGATTTTCCAACAAATTATGTAAAATTGAATGTCAACAGGCATGATATTTTCTCCTGTTATTACTCTCTGAAGCGTCATTACTGTAAGCGACACAGTATATTGGCTACAGGTGGGCAATTGTAGAAACAGCCTGGAGGGAGTGAAGGACGACCATTAAGTGGTGGTGGAGGTGCAGCCAGGAGAAAGAGCAAAGGGAGCATTAGGAGTCCGTTTGCTTTCCCACACTCCCTCCCTTCCACGAGGTGGAGGAAAAACGAGGTGCCGTGAAGCTTGAAAGAGCGCCTGACATCTGAAGTCTTCTGATAGCTCCCCGCGATGCTGGGGAAGAAAAATTAACTCTGACGCCCAGATCAAGCCTCGGGAGCTTAATTACATCAAAGAGAAAGGGATCCTTGTTAGATTCAAGCCAAACAAAACAAAAAGGAATCACTTTCCAAGGCTTTGTTTGACATCTCGGAGATCTGAGGAGGATTATCAAAGGTTGTCAAAAAAATCAGGTTCAGAAAAAAGGCAACCTGAGTGACCAATTGTAGCACTGCAAGAAAAAAAGGTAGCTTCTCCACCGGCCTTCTGCTATGCTATTGACAGGGATGACAACGGTCCCACGACGCACCATTATCCTTGACCGTCAAGCCGACATCAAATGGGCAGGGAGCTGTCCCTGTCAAGACGAGAGGAGAGAAAAGCCTCTCAAAAAGTACAGAGCCAAAGAAGAAGAAGAAGAAGAAAAAGAGACGGGCTTGTTACATACGTTGCTTTCCACCTTGCTTTGTCAAAACAGGCTTATTCAGTGTGTACACACGCCTTGAGGGATGTTTCTTTCAAAGGAGCGGGAAAGAAAAGGCGAGAGACAGGATAAAGAATCAGACATGAATCCAACGAGTTGTTCGCTTTTCAAGGGGGCGAAGCTCTGCATATGTTTACGCAAACCTTTACTTCACACTTCAAATGAAAGAAGGGGGGTGAGAGTAAAAAAATAAAAAAAGAAGAAGAAGAAGAAGAAGAGCGGTGGTGGGTTGTGATGAAGAGGAGGAGGAAGGGAAACGGTGGGGGGCTTTGAAGCGAGATAAAACAAACCGCTCGTCTGCAACGCACGTCGTCTCATCTTTGTGATGTTGAAATCAAATTGATAAACAAGAGCTCGCGCTTTCAAGGAGTCCTGTCACAAATTCAGCCGCGCTTTCATCCGCCGCCGCCGAATCCCACATGGGTAAACTCTCGCTTAGCTACCTCGCCCAGTTCAGACGCTGCTTACTATCATTATGCAGCGTTTTGTGTTTAAAATAATCATTTTTAAAAAAGTCTATCTGGCTCCAGGCAGGTCATATAGAGACATAACCAGTCATCTTCCCAAAGGAAGCAGAAGTAGTTAAAACAACACATTCAAACTCTGGATTTACACTGAACACATAACAAATCATAACCCCTCCACCTCCGTGTTTAACAGTTGATAAGTTTGTCCAGACGATAAATTGTCCCAGAAGTGATTGTGATAAATGTATTGTTGTTCAAGTAAAATAAAGTTGACGGCATAATAAGAACATGTTCTCAAAGACTAATAAACTTTAAATTCTGATAATTTTGCACGGATTAAGTTAATTTCTTATATCCTCCGGTTTTGGCATTATCTTCAATAACTTCATAGAAGATACTGCAGCCTCTGGTTACTACTGTCTGATGTAGATACCACTAAATGTAAAAATGTACAGAATATGATGAAATGCAGAGTTTAACCAAGTTAAGCAACGCAAACAAGATGCATTCGGTGTTTTGGGACATGCAAATAAGAAAACACTCATCTGTCATTGCAGTAAGATGCTGCATGCCAACAATACTGGTTAACAATGCCAGAGTTAACTGCTGTGCATGATTTACGGTCCAGACCTGGCTTCAAATGCTTTCTGAAAACCCTCCAAGTGCATTTATTAAGACCGCCTGACTTGAGCAGTAAAGCGTCAGAGATGCAACCAGTTTGGGTGTCCAGAGAGTTGCAGGCCAATGCTTCAAGTAATTAAGAGTTTCGATTTTAATTTGGCCAGAGGCAATGGAGAAGGAGGCTGTCTGGACACAGAGCAAAATGGACATGGATGAATATTTGGCGTTATATTTATTTAGAAACAATCCAAATTTCTGAAATATTTATTTTATTTGAATGATGAATTTTCCAGGTGCATTTTGCTGTTTTTTGCAAGATTATTTAAGTTGAAATGGACTGCATATTGATTAATTTAGAGTTTATTTTCATCTTCTCCTCAGGGCAACACATAACGCTCAATTAAATGAAGTTAATTATATTCAGTGTTTGCACAGACATGATTTAGGACATGGGCAAAAGTAGAAGGTTGCTGTTTTTAGCTTCTTAACCCTCTAAATAATGCAGAAATCAGCCGAAGGTTCGGATACCTCTGTGTTCGGACGTGGCGAAAGCAGCTTTTTTACACCATGAGATTCGGCCCCCGCTAGCACCCTCGTTGCCATTCAGCTCTTAGAGATTCATGAGCGCGGGGCCAGTCAAACCGGCCGGCCTAATCATGGAGAAAACACCACAGGCCATCGGGCCCGGGCGCGCAGGCTGCACAGAGACGCCTTAATGGCGTGCTTAACCTTTGAACGAGACGTGTGTGAGGCCAGACGTCTCGTCAGGGTCCCATCCAGCAGGCGAGGCCTCCGACTCAACCATCAGCAGCCAGATCAACTGCTGGCCTGGGGGTGAGCGCTGGGTGACACGCCGGACCCCCCTGTTGTCGGCTGGTTTCAGATGGGATAGTGGGGCAGGCAGAGTGAATGTTGGGGTGTGGCGGTCTCACACCTCGTCTTCCACCACTGATTACTTCCAACTGCTCCAACAAGAGCAGCGCGATTAATTAATTTCATCAAATAGTCGAATTTTTGGTTTTTGCACCTTGGGTTTCAGAATGGCGGCCATCTTGTTTGACAATCGTTTTTTACATCTTCAAATTATTTGGACTTTGAGTTCAATTCGACTCTACAATAAAATATAAGATTGTTTTTTAAAAGGGAAATAAAGTCATGATTAAGCCTTTCATGATGAATCTTTGCAATAATGTTGTTGTGTTGAGACCATTTTCAATAAGATTAAGATTCTCATGAACGTTTAACATTTTAAATATGCAAAATGAATAAAGAAGACATATTAAATGAATTAAGAAGTCTCTGTAAACTGAAATTGTCCTTCGGAAAAAGATCTAGTTGAGACCAAAACAAAAAACGTGAAGACTTTTCAGAGAGAAAAATGATAAATCATGCAAATGGAAGTTATTTGCCTTGTTTTAATTTATCACGCGATTAACTGCTGGCCTAGTCATGATTTATAAAAAACAGTTGTTGTGATACCAGAATATGATCATAAAGTCAAAATCATACAAGAAAGATGGCTTAATGTTTCCAGAATAAAGATGTAACATTTGGAGAATGAAGAAGTAATTTTAGATGAACTCCAGCACAAATATAAACGGAAGATGAAAACCTGCTGTTTGAATGTAGCCAAAGTCACAAAAACAGGAATCTAAGCTTAAAAAAAATTCAAAATATAGAAGAACACAAGCCTGCTGTTGCGTCTAACCACCATTCAGTAGAGCTAAGAGAGTTTTTTTGGTTAAAGATGTAAAGATTTCAGACCACGATGCATGAGAAACATCTGCTTTTTATGTCTTACTTCACCAAAGATAGGAAGCTTTTCACAGCAAAAACACTAAATCTTAAGTATTATTGGTCCAGTTTTTATTCTTTCAGCTTGTACTAAATAAATGATTCTTTAGTACTGAGAAAAAAGTGTTAGATTATTTTACTTAAACATTTTTTCCAAGTTACAAGTGAAATAATTTGCCAATAGAGCTAGTAATTTTCTATCAATATTAAGGAATTATTAACTTAAAACAAGCTTTTACATTTTGCTGAAAAGTTACTCATAAGTTAGTTTTGTCTTACACTAACATATATGCACTAGAAAGTAGATCAAAAAATGCTATATTTTGTGTTTTTGCAGATGTTTCTCGTACATTTGGTCTCAAATCTTTGCATCTTTAACCAGAAAATCTCTCTTAGATCTGTGGAGAGAGGTGGTGATTCCTGGAAATCATGGAAGGAAAAGTAAAACATTTTTCTGTATGCAAACAGACCTGCTCTGGGGTCATCACATTCTAGTTGTGACAGATCTTTCTTTAATGTGTTTTCACTAAATTCATCAGCCCACACAGTCTGAAGCAGGCCCAGTCACTCAAACGAAGCACAAACAAATAGCTGGAGGCCAACGACCAGATCTCCAGAAGTGTCGGTAACAACACTGTAATTGCATTGTTTAGTTTCAGGGGTCGTATCCTTAACCGTAGGATCTCCAAGTAAATCATGTTTTCCTGCCCTTCAGCAGCGCCGACTAAAGAATGCAGCGTCTGGCAGTCGCTGATGAACTTCTCAAAGTGTTCCTAATTGGATCGGACACAGAATAAAGTTAAGGAGGTTATTTTCTTCTTTTTTTTTGCAGCGCGTATTCTCGGAGCGGGCTGTGGGAAAAAATGATGTTTATGACTTCTGAAGAAACATTTGGCAGCCAACGGTCATTAAGAGGAGTCCCGCCAAGTGAAAAGTTGCACTCTTTACCAAAATACACACGAAATCAAGACATAAATACTCAGGAGGGAAATGCTGCACGCCTGCCTGAACTAACTCCAGCTCTCTATCATCATTTCATTAATTGCTCCTGAAGTTTATGATACAGCGAGTGATGCACCAACTGGGAAGCAGGAAAACATATTTCCTGGGCCAAATGTGCAAGCATAAACATTTCATTCAGAATGGATCAAGTCATTTTGCCTTCTGTGTCATTTATTGTGTGCAAGAGAAAAATATATTTTTCAAATTCAGGAAAATTTTCTCGTTATAAGAGGAAATATGGAAGGAAATGTATGCAAATGAGTCAATTCCCATGTTGTTAGATTATAAAGATCATTACTGTCATATATGTCCAGAGCACAAATGACTCAAATTAATCCAGTTTTTTTATTTTTGTGGGATTTTCTGTCTTCTGTCAGAAGATAATTCCTGATAATGAGTCAGAATTTAATTTTCCAAATAGTTTTTTTTTTTTACACATGGCTTTTTTTTTTAAACTTTCCCTCGAGCTCTTTTGTTTTTGTTCAGTAAAGTAAATATGATGTTGCATGAAAACGAAACAAATTTAAACTGACTTTAAACTGTTTAACATTTTTAAAATGTCCACACAGGTGAAAGTTTAAAAGATTACTTTTTATAAGAAAATGTACTTTAATAAAAAGAATCGCATCGGATGGATGGATGGATGGATGGATGGATGGATGGATGGATGGATGGATGGATGGATGGATGGATGGATGGATGGATGGATGGATGGATGGATGGATGGCCATTCTGTCGTCTAAACGTCTTTCTACATGGTGAATCAAACGGTTTGTTACTTTTGCAGCTCATCTTGTCTCAGAGTTTTAATGAAACTGAATGAAGAGCTGATATTTGGTCCTGACTTTACTCATCTTACTCAGAGTAACGGTGAACCTGTCTAATTACCACAACCACAATAAATGAAACACATACAGTATTTATCTATTTAATTTAGCGGTTAAACAGATCTCTGAACGGTCTCGCTCTGCTCCAGCTTGTCTGCTCAGAAGAAGTCGGTGTAATGAATGCAGAAGAACAAGCCGGATCAAACAAACAGAAGAAAACTTTTCTCCATAAAGCCCTCCAAACCAGAAACAGACGAGCCCTGACACTGGCTCCACGTTGTGCCCATCCAATTTGCTTTGTTCCCCCTCACCTGCCTCTGTCATCACGATGGGGGCCACTAGGGGCCATATTGGGGCCATCCTCTTTCCTTCCATAGGCTTTTCTTACTACTGCCTTTAAAGTCCTGCACTGCGATGTACATGGCCTTGATGTTTGCCTTGTACCCTACATGCAAAGCTATCATTATCCATGCCTCTTGACAATCGCAGGCCTCGTCTTTGTTACATCTGCAGCTCTTTGCCTTGGGCTATGACATGACTGCACGGTTGATCTCTTCTCTTTTACATATCGCTCCCTGTGTCTCTCCTCCTCTGTTTTTTTTCTCTCCTCACACCACGTTTGAATCCAGCTCTGATTTGACAAACTGGAGAATATTTTACCTCTCAGCCTCTGTGACACCTCCTCCGCTTTGATCAGTTCTGTAGTTTGAAGATAGTCGGCGAAAAAACGTGAACTGATGTTTGACAAACTTTTGCTCTCAGGTTTGCTTTATGTTGTGATGTTTTTCACATCATTTCTGATGGTATTTTGGGGAATAACAGCTTTGACTGAAATTATTCCAACTGCTGGTAAAAACATGCTTATAAAACCCAACTTACCCTGAAAATACCTGCATTTACATCTGTAAACACCTTAATTACTATAATATTTCTGAAAAACATCAGTATCTACTTTTCAATCCTTTCATTTTCTAAGGTTGGGTTTTATTGTTTTGGTAAAAATGCTTAATCTGCCAAGGCAGTGTTCCTACAAGGTATGATTGGAGTACCTACAAGGATACTTATGAGTTTCCTATCAAGGTGGCTACTTTGTACTTACAGAGAACATATAAAGGTACCCGTAGGATATTTACAAGGTACCGGCTAGTACATACTAGTAAAAAGTGTAGGGTACACACAAGGGTGTCATGTGAACACCACAGGTTCCCAGACTGTCAATACTGGGGAACTTATGGTGTACTTACACAGTTCCTAAAGTAAAGACAAAAAGTTTTTACAGGATACATGGAGGTGTAAACGTACAGGGAACAAACAGAAGTAACTACAAAAGAGGGAAAGGAATACCTTGGAAGTTACTTTCAGTGACACTTAAGAGATTAAATGTTTCTAGATGGGATATAAAGAGTATCTACAGGACTCAATCTGGGTAACAATAGGAGTACCTACAAGGTACCAACAAGTTCCCTGTAGGGTTTTCTACAGGGTATTTAAAGAAGTACCTATAGAGTACGTACAAGGATAAAGGTATCTACAGCATACCTTCTAGGCAGATCTGGAGTTTGTATGGAGCGCTTAAACAATACTTAGAAGGAATATACAAGGTTACCAACAGCGTAGTAGTAGGTACACCTACAAGTACGTACAGGAAGTACCTTTGAAGGATTCCTTCAACATCTCCATTTCCGTAGGATACCCAATGTGGTACCTACAAGGAGCACATGGAGAACTTTGAGGTAGTAACATGGTACCTATTGAAATACTCACAAGGTATGTAGGGGGAACTCCAAAAGATTGACTGGAACTTTGAAGGGGACATGAAGAAGTACTCACAGAAGTATTTATGTGGTATGATATGTGGTTCTTACATTGTAACAATGAGGAATTTACAGGGTACTCAAGACAGATAGTTAAATCCAACAGTGGTATCTGAAAAGTACACACTTGGTCCCTATAGAGGTGGATCCAGAGTACATTCAGGTGTACTAACAGGTAATAATATTGAGTTTTTCCAAATTAAATAGTCTAGACTTGATTTGACCCACTGGTTTTGGATGGAGACATCAGTCAACGATAGATTAACAATGTCAAACACCCAAACCTTTCTTTATTGGATGATGTTAAGCATTTGATCTGAAATAGCAATTATTTATCCTTATTTTCTCCTTCAGGTGAAGGAGAATATATTTCCTTCTGTGTCTCTTTAGAGCAACGCATGGGCTGAATCTTCTTCCTGTCAGCTTCAGATGACTAACAACAAGCAGTGAGTGAATTCCTTACTCTTTTAACAAGGGTCTTTGTGTTTTGATTGACACTACAGATAGCTGCTTCCTCTGGTTTAGAAGCCACAAGATGAACCACGTACTGCTGAGTCAAATCCGCTCAATTATTCACATTTCCAGAGTCAGAAGGTATTTACATTTCTATTTCAACCCAAAGAGCTGTTAATTAGTTTGGTTTCAGAGTGCCAAAAACTGCTTGACTTTCGTCTGGACACTGTTTCCTCTTGCAGTTTCCAGAAAAACATAATATTTAAAAATGCAGTCTGATCATAGATTGGGAGATTATTCATTCTTGTTTCAGTAAAAGCATTTGCTGGTATAAGAAGCATGTGTTAATGCTATTAAAACTAGTTTTGATGCCTTCGTTGTTTCTGCATTTTGCACCACCCTTTGCACCAATTCCCACCCCAGGGATCATGAAAAAAGCTTCACATGGGGAGTCAACAGCTCTCTTCTCATCAACTGCGGGAGGTAGCTGCTCAGAGGCGTTCTGCAAACCCAACCACTGATCTTCAGAAGAAAACCTTACAGCCTGCCAGAGTCTGCCGAACTCAAAGGCCACACCGCCTCCCGGTCCTCAGTAAGACGAGAGGAAGCAATGGAGGATTCTCCTAATAGTCGAATTCAAGGAAAATTGCTTCGCTAGTTTTATCTGTGTACCAATCAGAAAGTAGTTTTTAAAAATGGCCACTATGTTTTTAAAAATGATCCAATGAGTTTTTTTCAAATTTGAGTTTGCACCTCTAACAGAAGCTAGTAGCTAACCACCAAGCAGGTAGTGACTGCTTGGTGGCTAAAAATAACTTTTTAAAAAGTTTTGTAGATACGCCACTGCAAAAGTTAATTATCTACATATTTGTTTTGTTTTTTTCTTCAACATGTATGCTAATTTGATAAAATTTGCATCAAATGGTTATAAATGCAATACAAATTGTATCAAACTGTTACAAATTTGATGCAATTTGTGTCAATTTGAATCAAATTAGCATACATATTGTAAACTGCTGTATTAATTGCATTTTAAACTCCTATTTTACATGTTTATATTGTTTTGTAATTTGATGAACATACAAATAATGAAGTAACATGATTGTTACTGAAATGAATCGTCTTTTAGCGTAGCTTTGCTAACCCTGCCTTTAAACGAAGCTGGAGTCAATGCCAGAGAGTTTCTAATTCAAACTCACCACTCTGACACTCTATCTCCATTTCCAATGTCTATTTCAAGACCCCTAGCCCGGGGAAATTAATAATGAATGCATCCTGTCCGATTTAATTCAGCACTAATTAGGTCAGGAAAGTTTGGGAGCAAAAGGTACGGTCCAGGCCACGTGGTCGGGCCTCTCAGCGGGCAGCCACTTTCATGTGGAGAGAAAAAGTTGAGTGTTGAACAGAGAGATGGCAGGGGCAAGGCCGATGCCAACAGCGCCAGCATAGGGACGAGGGGCCAGGGCTGGAGACAAAGATAATAAAACCAAGAAGTGGCAGCTTCAGAAAGCCTCTGAAAAAGGACACACCAGGGAGATATCAACAGTGGGCCATCACCGAGTGGAAAAAAAAGAGAGCTGTCAGTCTGTTTGTTTGGCCTACGACTGCTGAGAAATAATTATTCCCTTTTAATTACAATTCGAAGAAAAGAAAGCTCAGGCTCTGCCGTCTCTAGACGGGGAAGCTGGTGTGGGGGCAAACGCTGCTGCCCAGAGCCGAGCGCCCGAGGAACCGCAAAGCAATGTTATCACCTTTCACACGCCGCCGAGCCAAAGAATAAACGACTTTGATCCGACTGCAAGTGCACTTTGGCCAACTTGGGTGGCACTCTGCAGTTTAAGCAGAAACTCTCTGGCAGGGGGAGTTCAGAGCACTGCAGGGAGGGGGAGGAGGAGGAGGAGAAGGGGACAGATGAAGGTGACAGCTTTGGAGGTTAACCTCGATTTGAAGTCCCAACAGGACTCAAAAATCCCACAGGGCAAAAGATACCGCTCTGATCTTTCACATCTAGCTCAGATATTGTACCAATAATATCTGCTGAGGACAGACAGGCGGACCTAAAATGTTCTTCAAAGCTTGCCGTACTTCTCCTGACTCCTGACAGAACAATGTGCCTTATCCTTGCTATGTATTTTTAGCTGGCAAAATAAGTACTGAATACATTTGAATAGCAAATTCCTTTTTACGCGTGAAGATTGGCAGGCAGGCAGCAGCAGCTCCCCTGATTCAAATCATGCCAACCTGCTTAGTGGAGGCGATCCAGATGGAGTATCAGTTCAAGTACTGTAAATCTGCCTGATGGGGGGAGCGCAGACACTTGGTTGGAGAGCCGTGGCTGCAATTCAAGCCCAGCTGTAATTTTGCGTTTACCTGCAAACAACTTTGTCAGGATGGATCTTGTTTTAGTTGGAAAAAACGCAAAGATAAACATCAAAAAATTGCCACTGTTGAACCAGAAAAAGAGCCAAATTTAATCTTGAAACGGGGCTAAAACTGGAATGTTTTCTATGGTTTTCATTCTAACATCAGTAGCACCTGTTCAGCATTAAATGTAAAACAATATTTAACGTCGCTCCTCTGTTGTACAGCAGATTTTATGTAAGATATCAGATGTCTCATGTTAGGGGATCCTCATCGTTAACTATGTTGAGATAAATAAATCCAGAAACTACAACTACAATCAAAACTGTAGTTGGATAAACAGCAAATTCTGCAAATTATTATTATTATTACCATTAATATTCTTATTAACTGCATTAATGTCATTTTTATTACTAATGTAATCTTTGTGGTTATGACTCTTTTACATTATTTTCCTTTTTAACATTATTGTAAATATTATTTTTTATCCAAATAATTAATATTCTCATGTTATTAAATAAATTACTAATTACTAATACAGCAATTAATGTCTTCCTTTAATATCATTTTATTCTTTTTCTAATCCTGATTATTATTGGTAATAAACTTTTACATTTTTTGTAATTTTTCTAATAATTAATATTATCATAATGCAAGTTCTTTCTAGCACTTTAAATTAGCCAGACTGTCTTATAATTTTTACAGCCGTCTTGATCAATAATTTTTCAGGTTTTCTTTTGTTTTCAAGTTTTCCCATCGTTGTACTTTAGTAACTGATCATTTTCAAAGGAATATTAGTTTGCTAAGCAACTCAAATACATCTTTTAATCTGTCAAAAAGAGGTTTTTACTAAAACTGTTGCCACTCTTATCTACTTTTTGTTGATAAAATTGATAAATAACAATGATAACACTTAGTCAGTGAGAAAAATTAAGGTTTAGTTCAATCAAAATGATTTCAGAGAAATAAACTCAGCATCTCTTATGCTACACAACAAGCTATCATGTACAAGAAATGGAATAAAACTGATTAAATAAGCAGCCAAAGTCCAAAGAAAGTCTGGAGAACTGCAGATCACAATGATGTCTTTATAAAAGTACAAAATCTCCAATTTCAGCTTCTGTTCTGGTTTATTTACTCTTTGAGACGTTTAACTGGAAATCGTTGGATCTTGCCAAAAACGGATTGGCGATGATTTAATCTGACAAGATCATGTGCAACTCATGACGTAGAAAGAGGCAGAAGTGTGTGATAATGTTTGATTCACCCTCTCTGTGTCGGTCGGTGCGCCTGGGAAGACTCTCCCCTCTCTGCCAGTAAAACAATAGCTGTGTGTTTACTGCAGCGCGGAAATAGTCGGAAGCTGAGGAGGTAAGCAGTGCACGCATTCAAGGTTTTCCTTTATATCTGATAAACAAAGCTGGCGCTGTTTTGCCTAAATGGAATATTCCTTACTATACAATAGATTGATACTCATCTGGACTTTCCTCCCAAGTTAGATGAAGCCTTTGTGAATTAATTTAAACAAGACGCAGCAGGAAATTGACCTCTTTTTTTTTGGAGGCAATTCTGAATGACTGAATCAAGTTTCAATCAAGTTTGTGCTGCAGAATAAGCAGGAAACACCCTCACTTTCTGGAATTACTCATTTCCAAACCTGCTGAGGGGATTTTAATACCAGCAGACCTTTTTCTATCCTACGGGAGCAGAAAAAGTAGAAACATATAATCCTATTCCCTGCAGAGAAAGCCTCCAAGGGAGAGAAGCACTGAATCAAATTATTTTCCTAAGATGGTCTGACCTTAGCTTCACTTTATTCAAGCCTTCTTACCTCCACAATTTAACTGCTGTTCTTCTCTACCCCCCCGACAACTCCTTGCCATGCATGAATCACAGGTTAAATGCATTCCTTTCAACGCCGCGCTCCCCGCCGACGGGAATATAATTATGTTTTACAAGTCGACTCTTATCTGTAGCCTCCTTCATTCCCCCGCCGTGTATTTGGAGAGCTTTCCAGAAGTACTTTACGGTGTGTCAGGTTGCTGCTCCTCCATGTAAAAGCACTATTGTAAGGCTGAAAAGGTCTTCTCTCCACCAAAAGAGAAAAACATGGTGTAAATAACCTTTACGCAGCGAGTCCCTTTTTTTGGGCTGATTTTCTCACTTGCTTCACAAAACCTTCTGCACTCAAAGCCAGAAATATTATTACTGCAACGATAAACTTACACAATGCGCTCAGTGGAGGCAACTCTTCAGGCGTTATTGTTCGGTTTGTAATGCAAAATGAAATTAAAGTTGGAAGGAATTTGAACAGTTGGAGGAAGTTTTCTGCACTGCCAGACGAAAACAAAATGGTTCCGTTTAGGCAGTGCCTAGCTACAAAATTTAGCTGCGCTAACCGTAAAGCACAAATCATAAACATTATCTGCTAATGCTGAAGCGTTACACAAACATGGTGTTTAATGGAGGCTAATGCTAAAGCGCTAATTTCAAATTCAAATTATATCTGCACTTTAAAGACTACAACCATATATCTTCTTCTGTCTTTTTTTTTTTGGCACATTTTACCCAAAGGAAAGCAGTTTTTTAGCAACTAGAAAAAATGTTTTTCTTTGCAAAACAGCTGTGAGAATTAAAATCTGCAAAATGATTGATGCAGAATACGCAAGAAAGAGCTGAAAAAACGTAAGAGAAAGTAAAAGCAGAAGAAATCACAAATCATAAACGTTATCCGCTAATGCTATAGGTCTACACCAACACGGTATTTAGTGGAGGCTAATGCTAAAGCGTCGACTATAGTTGAAACTATCAAGCACCAATTTAATTTTGACATAATTTACCCTTAGATATTTAGATTTATATCTTGTTCTCTGACTTTTTTTTGCCTCATTTTACCAAAAGAAAAGAAACTTTCTAATAATTATACATAGTTTAGGCTACAGCCTCCCTTAACACTATTACCACCATCCCACAATCTTATATTTGATTTTTAAGTTATATAAATATTTAAAGGAGATATAAAGATACTGCAGGATGTATGTAACCTTCAGCTAAAACAAGAAATAGAACACACATAGCACCAAAATGTGATGCTACGCTATGCAGACACTGAACTCACCTCGGCATACCAAATGCTTGAAGTGGGTGATTTGTCAGAGTTGAAGCAGTTTCATGACGGCTTTAACTTTCATCCCGAGTTGCTCAGGTGATTTCTAGGTAAAACAAAAAATGAGATATTGAAGAAAAAGGAGTGTAGAGGTAACAGCAAAAAAGATCAGAAGCTGCAAACATATCCACTGATTCTCTTAAAATGAAGACTAATGTTAGAAATGATGCTTGTCAGGAGTGTTTCTACAAGAAAGTGGCTTTATGTGTTATAAAAAACTGAAATACATGTTTATTGGGGGTTAAAGATGATGCATTTTGACTTTAAGAAGGTGAACATTGCTTTTAAAGCAAATCCCCGTTCCCATGTTGCTGTTGTAGCTTCCAGTATGAACACAGATCAATATTACTACAAATATTACTTTAAAAAACTGTGTAAAATAATAAGAATTAACATAAAATGTATGATTAGTGTTAAACCTGCAAAAAAGAGACAAAGCATGTGATGATTTGATGACTTGACGACAATTATAACAATTATAAGTGTAGAAAAAGCCTCAGAGAACAGGTGTCTTCAGGTAGACAAACTCCAACTGCGAGCTTTATCAGACTCCCTTTGTCTAATCAGCACCTATTGTTCCTACTGTTGTATTCCTCATTAGCTGCCTTTGTTAACACGCAATGTTTAATTATGCTGGTTAAAAGACTGTTGGCGGGAGTCAAAACAAACCAACCCGTTTCATTAAAAAGGCAGAGGGAAAGAAGGGCGAGACAGCCCAAAATATAGAGGAAATTAAAGAAAATTATGACTGAGGTAATCAAGCTAGGAGAACAAGAGAGAGAGCTGCAGCAAAAAGTGAGAAAAGGAACAAAGACAATAAAATAAAGTGTCTTTATGAGGGAAAATACCTGCAAGGCTGCTGCTGTTAGTTACAGCTGATCCCTGGGGAGCGGCTCTCCTGAGGTCCCTAAAACATCACAACAAATTACCCTGCAGTGGTTACATAACCTGTTCAAAAGGAATGAAAACAAACACATGCACCAAAATGTCAAGTTGTGAATTATACCGACTTCTTTAGAGCCTTTAGTTTTTGAACATTTGAATAGAATAACTCACAAAGGGGAATAAAAATGTGTTAGTTTATATGAAAGCACAACAGACTTTTAATGCAAAAAATCTGCAGACTAATGAAAAAGAAAGCACTTTCTTTTCCTCTATTGAACTCTGCAACTCCTACAGCACACCTCACTACTGTCTCACAGCTGAAAACATACATCTCTGCCACTACAGACCTTTTCATGCAACATCATTCCTCTCTCTCTTGCATTTCTTTCTGGCCTTCTTTGTACGTCTAATTCTGCATCCTTACTGCAAAAATTGCCTCTCTAGTCCTCTTTCTTGGATTTAAACTTGAAGGGTTTGAACACTTTTCCAACATTCAAGGTATGTCTTCAAACTTTTCCAGAACCACACTTATGGAGATGAAAACAATAGAAATATACTAAAACTAAAATACTACGTCTCGAGATGGTATTCTACATTCTGCAGCAGGGACAAAGTAAGCTAAAATGTAACAAAATTTTATGTTTCTCATAAAATAATTTTGGAAATTCTAACTGATTTAACTTTAGACATTGGGAAAATTTTGAAAATTGAAGTATTTTCAATGATTTCAAAAACTCGTATTAACCCTCCAGCCCCTTTTTCAGATAAATGCAAAAAAAAAAACATGCAAAAATACATTATTCTCATATTTTAAAGACACGTTTTGTCCCCAGTCAGAAGATATGAAATCTTAGAAAATAAATATGATTGCGTACTGAATATATGGACTTATATTTTGTGGTACTGTTCTAATAATAAAATAAGTGACAGTACTATTTATTATCTCCCTGTTTTGCAATTTTTGCAACACAAACATGAAAAATGGTCTTACAGCATCACCATTTTTTTTGGACCAGTTACACAAACAAAACTTTGAGTTGTGTCTTTAAATTGCGTATAGAAACAGCATTTTCACATTTATTGATATTCTTTTGATACTCTCATCAAACGAACAATGGAGAAAATAGTAAAAATAATCCCAACAGTATTTAAACATTATTAATTTAAATAAAATCCCTATAATAAAAAACATTTATCATGATAAATGATCAACGATACTCCACAGGAACTGCTTGAATACGCTAAATTTTCAGCTCAGGCTCAAACAAAGGGAGGATATTGTTTGTTGAAGGGTGAACAGAGTAGGTGTGAATTATGCAAATAAATTCGGCGACACGAACTTGGACGGGGATGCGGCGTGGCAGAAGGAAGAAATATGGCGGCAGTGGTGGGCTCCACTTCCTCCCCTTCCCCTGGCTGCTTACCTTGAGGCAGCAGCTTATCTTATTTGCCTCCTTTTAAAAAAAAATCAAAGTGTCTGGATTATCATAAGCACCTCCACCATTGTGCTCCCACTCAAAATAATTTTATCTGGCATCCGCTCTTTTATCAGGTAAGCGAGTGGCTCATATAATAAACATAAATACCAGCAGGTTTAAAAGGTGCAACTACTCTGATATTCCCGTTTGTTGAGATGTTGCTCCTTTCCCAACATTTCTTCATAAATTCTGTATTCCCTCTTGTTTGAAAAGAAAAAAGGCCCATTAAGGGGATTTTTTCCTCCCTCAGTTTTGGCCACTGAGGTTGACAGGAAACAGAACAGGAAATGACATAATAGCTGCAGACGGGAGTGCTTCTCCCATGCCCGGCTGCTCCTCGTTTGACCTCTGAGACGACGAGGACTGCCATGTTTGGCTTCACGCTTGTGTTTAAGATCGGGACTTTTATTCCAGCAGGTGAACGCCTCACATGTGAAAATAAAAACTTTCTAAAAAGATGATATTGAAACTCCACTGATGTAATGCATTACATCTATGTTTGTACGAAATCTTTCCAGAAAGCATTACATTTCCTATCTGATGACAGAACTTGATGTTTCTCAACACTTTTGAGGATTAGCAGCCATGGCTGAAAAACATCGGCAATAAAATGTCTGTACTTGATTTAAAACTTAAATCTAGTAATGGGTTTACAACCACAACACCAAGGCAGAAAGACAATCTTATATTCCAGTCACATTATTTTAAAGTGTTTATGAACATTATCAGACTTGGTTGCAAACTGATATGGAGCATAAGTAGTGCCCAAACACAACGCCAGAGTGGAAAGACAACAGCAAAGGCTTTTAATGTGTTAATTTTGATTAATTAGTTACATTAACCGAATTAATCTGGTGTGTTTCTGGTACGTCCAGATCTGACGCACAAGCAGCATCTGCTAACAGACGATGAAGCTGCTTCTCTTGACCTCACTGGGAATTCATTTTTGTTTCTAGAACAATCTGAACGGACGCTAGAGTAGACTGAGGAATTAGCCTCTTAGCGAATGCTAACATGTTGCAGCAGCACAATGCTAATAATCAAAATATTGTAAATAACAGATTAAAAATAATAAATATTTTTGATGCTCAGCTCAAATTTCTATTTATTCAATATTTTTTTAATTGAAAATATGACTTAATTTGTCAAGGTATGGTTTTTGATAAAATTAGATCAAATCCCACTAGTGTAATACTGAGAAATTGCAAAAAAAACCTTAAGTTTCTACATTCATGACAGTTTTGTACCTGCTTTTAAGGGTTGAGAGAGAAAATTAAATACCTCTAAAATGAAAATGGCGGCACAGATTTATTAATTCATTCCCCAGGATTCACATTTCAGAAGCTGGTCCAAGATAAATCAAGTTTAACACAAAGGCAAAAGAAAGAGCAAAATGGCAACTTGTGGATATTTTGGGTATTTTAAACCAAAATCCAGTTGTAAAGGTAACAAAATGCAGCTCAGTGCTGGAGTATGGTGGTGGAGGAGTGATAATACGGGCTGATTATGCAAAACTTTCTGAATCAAAATTAATCAAGAGACTGAAATCAAAAACTGCAACTTCCAACCAGACAGAAATCTCAACGCAAAGCTGCGGATGTGTGTAGAAACTTTACATTACTTTAAGTTCATCCTCAGGACGATTTTATGTATTTTCTCCTGTTTGGATGTGAGAGATGGACGTGGACGAATTCCCCAGCTAATTAGCAGCACAGTTTTCCATCTCGTCCAAATTTCTCCTGTGAGAAAAAGAGAGAAACCTCTGAGCCACAACAGTATGTGAAAGTTTTGCCCCCCTCCATCTGCTGAAGTCGTGCACAGAGGCTTAATTGGGGCCAAATCTTGTCAGAGCCTCTCCTTCTGAGCATCCGCGATTAGTTTGGAGCATTTAACAGAAGGTTGCTATAAGGGTCCAAACTTATAATAAACCGATACTTTTACTTTCTTGCATTTGGATAATTCAGAGTCTTAATAACACCTTTCACTGACAAATCTAACTGAAGTACAGCCAGGAAAAGGGCCGGAGTGTTTAATGAACAGCACTAAGATCCATTTTGTAGACAAAAATGTTGCTGAAAGCTTGTACTCAGTGTGACAAAGTGCAGCTGAGACATAAAGAAAGAGGAAAATCTAACTTTATATCACAGCGTTTAGCTTAAACTGCACACTGTGTTCTGATGAAAGGTTACACCATTTAGTACCAATTAGCTTGACAAAAGTTTGACTTTTAAACCAAATTAAAAACTGCTTTCCAGAAGTTTATTTTCGTCATGTAAATACAGTGAATGCACAAACAGTTGTTGAGAGCATTTGTTTTGTTAATTCGTTCCTGTTTAATTGCCTGTTAGGGATGTTGGAGTTCTTCAACCAGCAAGAACCGGGTCACGAGTTATTTTGTGGGTCAGAAGCAGAAAAGTTTCTGAACTACTGATCTGATCTGAGGGCACAGGAAAGAAATGTTCATCTGGACTTTTAACGGCTTTACGAAGGATGAAGAGCAGAAAAAATTTTTTTTTAAAAGAAAATAAACTGAAGTGAATAAAAACAAGCAAGAATCTCCAATAAAAATAGAATACAAATAAAAATAGCAAAAAAGTTACTAATTCTATTTTTAAAATTTGTGTTTCATTTAAAGTAAATAAAAAGGTAGCATATGAAAATACAAAAATACTGAAAAAATATTAAAATCTGAAACACCAGATAAATTAAATCAAATTCTATTTGAAATAAAAATATATAATAAGCAGAATTACACTAATGAAACTACATAAAATTAAAAAATGTCCAAAAGGACAAAATCTGAATGTATAAAAAATAAATAATAAAAAACAATTCAAAATAAAAAATGAAACTTAAATTGCAATCAATTTAAAGAAATACAAGAAAGAAAAAATATATATTTTATTCGATGATACAATAAACAACAAAAAATGATAAGCTAGATTAAAATATGTCAAAACAGAGACAAAAAACCTAAGAAAAACAAGAATTAAACTTTAGAAATGAAAAATGAAAACAAACAAAACAAGGAAGGAAAACAAAAACTGAACTAAATAAATTTTAATTATTAGAATAAAAACATGACAGCTGCAGTTTCTCTCACAGAAATTTTATTTGAGCCTGAAACCTGAATCTAACTGTCCTGATAAAAACAGCATGAATTTTATTCAGGTTGAACTCAAACACAGAGTTACTTCACTGCATCGTGCCTCTTGTTTTTGCAGCCAGGAACACCTGAGTGTATTTGTTTACACGCCCGTGCAGCTTGAGCACATCTTCACAGTCGTATGTCAGCACACAGGACTGATTTCACACCGTCAGCCACACACAGATTTATAGAAATCATTCCCACGCGTCTGTTTCATTTCAGAGCCTCATATTTACGTCGGCGGCGGCGTCAGCCTGCGACACATTTACATAACACACATCGCCCCGCTGCGTCCACCGCCGAGTAAGTACTCAAGCTCGTCCCAGCCCCCTTTTCATATTTACAGCGTGACTGATTTAAGATGGACTGATTGTGGGGATTTAATTACGGGGGACACAATGGCCACACAATTCTGTTTTCTTCTCCTCCCTTCTTGCGAGGCGCTGACACGCCGCACACTCGGCTGCACACTGCCGAGGAATGTTTTACACTCCAAATGAGCTGTGCTTGCAGAAGAATTTAATTTGATCTGCTGCTGTAATTGTGCTCTCACACACATATACTGGGGAGAAAAAAAAGAGGAAGAAGAAGAAGAAGAGGAGGAGGAGGCATGCCGGGGTTGGAGGGCGTGCAACTTTAAAATGTAATATGCACAAAAAGTAAATTAACTCAAGAGGAGAGGCCCTTGTGATGTGTTGACACTTGCAGTGGGAAGGGTGGAAGGGGAGGAGGGAGGAGAGAGAAACGGCCATGATAAAACAGCACAAAGAAAAGCCTTATGAATTTTATTAATGACTTGCAAGACAGTATGCAAAACATCAAAGGTCCACGGGAAAGATTAATGACCCTGTGTGAGACTGTTTAATTACCTCCAGCTAATTAGATTCTTGACCAAATTTTTAATATCTGAGTTCGTGCTCAACGCCTAATTGAGATTCCACCGTATTTATTAATCTTTAAATAATAATAATAATAATAATACTGTGAACAGAAAAACTTCAGCAGGTTCTGATCCATCATCGGAGCGCTCCAGGTTTTCCAAAAAGCAGAACATGGCTGGTTATCAGCGCCATCTCTGCGTCTAATGAAGTGCTAATAAACAGGCTCAGGCTGCTCTGTCAACGCTCGCCGCCGTAATTCTCTTATCTGGACCTGAGCTGAGTTCTCCGATTCTCCGAGGAGCCGCTCTCCTCCATCTAGGGCTGCTTCCGCTCTCCTTCTTCCGGATAATCCTCGTGCTGTTTACCAGCGCGCGCACGGTTTCATCTAAATCGTTAGCTTTGAACTCGCGGCGTGCATTATCTGTTCTGTGACCCCGCCGCTGTTGTTGTTGTTATTGTTGCGTCTGCTGCAATAATTGCACTTGGATTATTGCGGTTAGGTCAGAGACGACTCGGGGTGGTGCATCCAGTTACTGAGACAAAGTTGTGGGAAACAGAACAACTACGCTAAGTTTCCTCGCCTTTAAAGTCAGGCTGAGGTCTGGACTTGGACTAGGCCACAGCAACACGTCCTGTTTATGACTCATTTTAGCTCAAGTTAAAGATAAAACAATCTATAACCAACATTTGAATCTACATGTGAATGCTAAACGGACTAGGGACCGCTCCAAAAGCAGGAAGTGGACTACAACACAGGGCATTCTGGGTAAATACAACCAAAACAAACGTGCTAACCTAGCGCTAATGGAAAAAATGGATTATAGTCTTTTAACAAAGAGAAATCCTCCAATTTTTGCTTACTTCTTCAGAGGTTTTCATGTCGTTTCCTCCAGTGGTTCTGGGTGCAGCACCCCCACAGGCGAGGAGGGGAACTGGGTTTTAGCTGAAAATGTAACAATTGTTGCAATTTTGGTCCCAAATCGAAGCGACTCTATCAGAATATCAAGTATAGAAACACCCTAAGAGCCTCCCCGGTCTGAATCTTCTTGAAAACCAGCTTAAATCTGATCAGAAAGAGCTAAAAACAAACCAAGGTGTAAACAATGCAAAGCAAAACCCAAAACCAAGCTGAAAAATTTCACAAAATGGTACATAACCAGTTTTAAACCAGTCAAAACCAGCCAGAATTGCAAAAAGAATTGCTTCACATTTCACGAATCTTCAGTCAGAGGCTTCTTCAGATACACTGTAACACAGACTGCTATAGGAGATCTTTCCTGCCAACAGCCATCACCATCTTCTATAACTCCTTGAAGAATCTGAATTAAGGAGCTACAACAACATTTAATTTCCCTTTGGGATCAATAAAGTATTTTTGAATTTGAATTACGGCTGACTCAGACCACTACTCCTTATTCCAGTCCTTTTCTGTTCCCCTTGTTGTCAACTTTAACCTTTAACCTGAGCCCTGTAGAGTCAGAGATAAAGCTCTTGAGCTTACTGTCATTTATCTGGGAATTTCACCCTCCAACCTTGGGGTCAATCACTCCTGGAAATTCTTGGAAATGTTTCCCAGTAATGAAGAATGATGAACTTCGAACAGAGATCTGCAAACAGCTGAAGCTCCGTCTTTGTAAACTAAATATTAGATCCAAATAACACAAAAATCGACTTAAAACATATAATTTGATTCTGAATTACTAACGTGTTGTTTATCCACCTTGGCATTGAGTTTTAACGCAGCAAACTGTCAAAAGTGCTGCTTTAAACACATTAGATTACATTTAAATCATTTTAAAACCTGGTATAAATATGTTCTGGTACATAAAACTGAAGGATTTTAGCATTTTTTAAGCTCATTACTTAAAAATGAGCTGATACCAGTTGCTCAATGCAACTGCCTTGAAGATTGAGGACCTCATATATATATATTTATATGTCTATATATATATACTGCTTCATTTTAAAGTATTAGTATTCAGAAATGCAAAATGAAAGATAAGATGTTCTAGCAAAGCACAATGTCAGCTAAATGTAGACAATTTCAAACTGAGAAAACATGAAAAAATTTAATTTAGATGAAGACAAAGAAACTCTCAAACAGTTTTTTTCTCCTTGAAGCGTTTCTGGGATTAAGATTGTAGAGGAAGGTTCAACAAAGCAGCAGCAGTAGCAATGCTGTCAAGCGCAGCACCATCTGCTGCCCAAATCCTTGAATTACAACTCGTCCCCAGATAACAAGCTCAAAGAGCCCTGCAGCAGTTCACTGTGAAATCATATCACTGTGTCAAGTTTCACAACACTAGTTTGAGAGGGTTAAGCCTTAATTAGCATGAATTCGTTATGAAGTCGTGTCTAAAAAGGCCTCACTCCCCCCTGATACTTCTCATTTTCCCTCAACCCCCCTTTCTTCTTCTCTTTTCCTCTCCTGCTCTCCTTTCGCTTCACTTTCACCCCGTTTCCCTCCCTCTGCCGCAGCGTGCAGGGTGTCATTCTTCCACTGCCTCCATCCATTCGCTCCCATCTGCATCTCCCCTTTAAAGGCCCGAGATCTAAATAGGAGCGGATCGCCTCCCTCGCTGGCGTTTCATTAGTGGCAATTAGAAAGCCGGTGCTGCGTCGTCCCATAAGACTGGAACCGGTGGGGGAGCAGAGGCGAGGCGCGGGGCCGCTTTAGCTCATTGAGATGAAGTATGGATGACAACGCTTTCATCAAATGGGCAACAATTCCTCGCCGACATATTTGAGCCGAGTGTCGGAGGTACCATTCTGACAATTACGACAATTAACACTGTCAAAATAAAGCCATTAGCTTAGCGAGAGGGCAAACCGATGCACTTAATTACAGGGTTTTCTGTCAGAATGGATTCCCTTCAGACTTTTTCTGAATTAGAAAAGGGAAGAAGTTGAGAATATGGCACGGGTTTGGGTGGAAGAGCCGACATCTGCCGCCACGGCTCATCTCGCTTCAGGTCGATGGACGTCGGCGGTGAAAATCAGCAGTGACCTCACGCTACGACGACGATTTACTGACATCTGAAGATGAAGGATTTGGGTTGTTTGTGTTGGAAAAGGTGTTAGATCACAACTCGAGGTCCATTGCTTCTTATGTGGCACTAAGTGTGCTTAAATATTACTTTATCTCTCAAATCAATGCAGTTTTCATCTGTTTACTGCCAAATTATATCAAGCAGTCCTTCCAGTTTCTTTAGAATTATTGTGCACTAAAACATAATTGGGAGATTATTGCAGATTTTTCTCAAAGATTGTCAAAAACTTTCTTACTTAAGGCCTCAGCCTTAATTAATGTCAGATTATAATCCATGATCTATACAGTAATAAAAAGCTGCATTTACCGTCATAAATAAGCGCAAATATTTCCAAAATAGTACCACAATCACTTTGCAAAAATCACAAAACAATCATGAAATCCTGGAGTGACTGAAAAGATATATTTTAACAGTTTGTGAACCGGTTTTATCAATACATTCTGGCATAACCGGCCCTTTAAGAGCATTCATTATCTTTATTTGGACCAAAACGAAAATGAGTTTGACGCCCCTGTGAGTAGGAGCAGATAGCACAGAAACAGCCAGTTAACATTTTATACTTTTAGATGAGCTATAAAGCTGTTCTATCTCTTACAGCACTGGTGGAGTTTCAGTCTTATTTGTCAAAATAAGTCTTTTTCAGAAAAAATTAAATATACGGATGTGTTGATGAACTAAAGAGTGTAATATCACACCTTAAAGTGAACATATTATGCTTTTAAATCTACCTTTTCATAATTAAATCTTTTAGCTGTGAACTATATAAAGGAAAACAGCAATTATTTGGTCTGTTTGGCCATTTTTGGAGTTTGATAGTAGAGATATGGCAATATAGTAGCGCAAAAAACTTTTCATTCCCAAACAGATTAAAAGATGTCAACAATGGAAGATTTGTCTATCGAGAATAACATGTTTGAGCCAGAAAATGCTACCACAATAATCAAGGCCTCAACATAGGTAGTTAGTTAGTTAGATAGCAAGTTAGCTAGCGTTAGCAGCAACAACAAAACTGAATGGATTTGGATTATGGTTTCCTAAGAAAAACAAACCAACGCAAAATTTTTATGTAATAGTACTGTTCAAAACACAAAGTGCTATGCTAGCTTTCAAGTCGTTAAAAGCTAGCATAGCACGTAGTGCTAACATAAACACGACAGCTAATGATAGTGCTAGCAAAACGACGGACGTCACATTTTGAACATTTTGACTTCTCAAATTGTCGGCATCCTTGAACTTGGACTCAAATATCGCAGCAAAAAATAAAAATGCCGGATTTGTGAAACTGGTTAGCTGCAAATAGTGTGAGATTATGGTTCAAAAACACAACAGGGAATAGAGAAAACTTTACAGATTGAAAAATATGATGCAAACAGAATATAAAGACATCTACACAGAACTGGTAGGAAAAAAATTAAGATATTTACGGTATAAAAACGTGGATTTTATCCCTTTTTATTCTTTGTTGCCTCTTGTAGTTTTTACTGTTTTTTATTCATCATCTGATTCCAAAACATTCAGTTAAGTTTTATACTGAATCTAATACATGCCTTTTGGTTATATTTGTTGCCACTTTAGAAGAAAATGTAATTTATAACATTAAAAAAATGCAGAAATTTTTCTTGCCCCCCATGAAAGTCCAACTTCTGAATTCAAGACACAGTAAATGTAAAATATTTTCTTAATTTCTTGAACTGTCCTGATTAATGTCTCTCATATTCCCAGGCTAAGCGTCTGATCTCTTCACTAACACTACATCTGAGAGTCCACAACTCCCCCATTGTTTTAAGGAACATTCTTGCACCTGTTTCTTCGTCGAGAACAAAACACAAAAGGAGCCGAGCTTCCAGACTCGGAGGGAGCAGTTTACACGAACAGAAGGGCCGAGTGAAACTCTACTGATCCGTGAAGTGCAGAGAGAGGTGGCCTCCTGCCAGCGTCAAATTGAAATAAACTATCAAACAATATAAGACTGAGTTTTGTCACCTTTAAAATATGCAGCCGGTTGCATCTGTCTGCAGATGCTCTGGGGGAAAGCTGTTCGGCTTTGACGCGGCGATGTGAAAATACAATTACACAATCTCCAGGGAAACCCTGGCCTGTCACATTACATTTACCTTAGGTTAAAGAGAACGTCGACTTGCTTCTGCTCATCTCTCCATCCATCCATCAAGCCAACATCTTCTCTAAGTAGATGAGGTCACCGTTTCACGGCTCGGGTGCCTGCGAAGCAGCAAAACCAGATCAGTTTAAGTGACTATCTGAGGTCGTTTTATGGCATGCACCTGTTTTCAGACAGAAAAGCAAATCAAAATCACATTTTAGCGAGCCTGTGTCCCCAGTGGGAATCAAACGGTGGGATTATTAATGGAGAGAGGGTTAGAGTCCGTGATATCTGAGTCAGAACTGACCCATATTTGCATTTTGAGATGGATGAGTGGAGACGGTACTGTTCTGCAGCGATAACAACCGGATTCAGCATCACATCCGGGGTGATTTTTCACCAACAGGTCAAAATGTGCAGCTAAAACATGTCGGTTTCTCTTTAAATCTAAATAAATATGAATACGACATATTGTGGAAGAAATGGTTGTCATACACTCAGATTATGATGCTATTTATTTTCAGGCCAAAAACATGAAAAGAACTCAAATCAAAACTTCAGTTTTGATTTGTTTTGCAGGAAACGTAAAAAAGTATTTTTGGATATTTGTTGTATTAAAAGAAATTAGTTTTCTAATTATTTTGGTTTTGATTAGCAAATTAATTTTCAGTTATAAAAAAAGGATTTTGTTAAATAGAAGCTGATTTTGGTGCAGAAAAATCAGAAAAAGTGACTTATGCACATTTTCTATTGTAATAAAATTATGTATGGAATGATTTTAGCTTAATTAAAAATAAAAACTCTATCTGGATCCTTTGATGGATGGACCAAGTTTGCATCAGTCAAACTCTATGTTAGGAGCCATAAAAAATATTTCCAAGGGCCGCAAATGGCCTCCAGGCCACACTTTGGACACCCCTGCTCTTAAACAATGACTTTGCAAACTTCTGATAATTAAATTAAAAACATTTAAGTTAAGTGGAGTGTAAGGCAACACCTCAAACTATTTGTTTCCTCTTCATAGGAAGAGATGTTAGTGCCATTAGCTAGCTTAATTAGCTGTGTGCTAATAACTTTGCTCCAACTTAAAAACTCCCAAAATTAATATTTCTGACTATTATCAGTTGTATAAAATAAACTACTATTTAAAAAGCCTTTCTTACTCTTTAAAAAAATTAAGACATTATCTATATAGTTACTGACATTGCTATTTGCTTTTTTTTAATTCAAGAATTTTATTATTTCTTTTTTTTCTTATTTTCTTTTTTAAACCCAGAAATAAAAATACCTACAAAGAGCAGAAATTACATTTTCAAACCAGCATGATGCAGATAAAGTTTTTGTTTTGATCATAATCCTGTTAATCAAATGTAATTTCAGGCTAACTTAATTAAATAAAGAATCTTTCCAGCTCAGTAGAAAATGTTTGGTATATTTCAGCTCAAATTACATCTATCATTCAATTTCTGCAATCTTATTTCCTGAAATAATCTCCATCTTGGGCAAAATCAGTGAGTCTGTAAATCAGAGCACTTTGAGACGTTGGGATCGCTGTAGCTGCCGGTGCTTCTCTTAGTTTTTTTATCAAAAGAGGAAGCTGATGAATCCCTTCAGATAAGGATAGAAGCCCTTCGCTTAAAGCATCAACTTATTAAATGAATATGTTCTCCATCACGCCAAACGCTTTATTGTATCTCTCAGGGACACAAAATGCAATTTGTATCATTTTTGCGCAGCACATCAAAAGAAAGTAGGCCGAGCATGGTGACTCACAGCACCAAGAAGACGCTCTGTTTCCAATCGAAGGAAATCAAATCTGCGCTCTGGTTCTTCATTTCTTTGTAGATCTCTGTTTGTTTGATAAGGCTGCTGGCAGTGACGGTAAATGGGTGGATAAGTTGAGACGAAAACAGTGACACGGCCGCTCTGTCGGCTCATGGGCCGTCAGCTTATCAATAAATGACATCATCTGGCCCCCGGACGTCTTTCTGCCTGTCACATTGGTGGCACACAAATTAAAGAAAAAAGGGAAGAACGGGAAAAAGAGGGATGTCTATTTCCCCCCATTAGGACTCTGGATAAAGTAAAACTGGAGACAGTTTGTCTCCAAAAGAAAAACTTTCAAAAAGACAAATAATCCACCTAATAAACTCACTAAACTGCAAAAACAAAAGTTAAAACAAGGTTTCAAAGCAACTGAGGTAACATTATTTGTATGCGTCTCATCTTAAAGACTAAGACAAACCTTTGTTTCGCTAACAGAGGTTAGCTTGACCTCATACTAGGGTCAGTAACCTGCTAGAAAAGACAGCAGGAAAGAGAATATCAGTTTGGAAAACTGAGTTTGTCTAAGGTCAAGACAACAGCTTCTCCAGCTAACTACAAGAGTCAATGTCACCCATTACATTAACAGTTCCTGTTAGCTTATCCGGCTATCCACTAGCCGAATGAGCTGTTAGCTTTGGTAGCTCTTAGCAACAAAAGCTATTAGGTCTAAAAGCTGTTATCTGGACCATCAGGTTAAGCAGCTCGTATGGTGAAAACAAGTTACTAAAATTAAAATAAAAAAAGGCTAAATAACTAGCCATAGGAGGTGTTAAGTCTGAGTAAATGTTATCCTGGGCGGCTATTAGCCCGATGAACTGAAAATGGGTAAATGTTAGCTACAAAAGCTACTAGGTCGAGAAGGTTTTAGCTTGCATATCAGTTTAAGCAGCTCTTATGGTAAAAGCAAGTTGCTAAAGTTAAGTTGGTTAAATAACTAACCATATGAAGCTTTAAGTCTGGGTAGTTTTCATCGGGCTAATAGCCGACCCGATAACATTTACTCAGACTTAACGCCTCCTAGGCTAGTTATTTACCTTTTTTTATTTTAATCTTAGTAACTTGTTTTCACCTCATACGCGCCTGCTTAATCTGATGGTCCAGTAACAGATTTTAGACCTATAGCTTCTGTTGCCAAATCTACCAAAGCTAACAGCTCATTCAGCTAGTGGATAGCCGGATAAGCTAACAGGAACTGTTTACGTATGGGTGACATTGACTCTTGTAGTACTGGAGAAGCTGTTGTCCTTGACCTTAGACAAACTCAGTTTTCCACACTGATATTCTCTTTCCTGCTGTCTATTCTAGCAGGTTACTGATTACTTATAACTACTCCTCATAACCTCGTATTAGCTTGACATCAGATTAAGCAGGTGTTATGGTGAAAACAAGTTGCTAAGCTTAAGTTGGTTAAGCAATTGACTATATTAGGAAGCACTAAATCTGGGTAAATGTTATCAACGATTTCGACTCTAATATGAGGAGTAGGAAAAAACCAAGTGTGGTAAAAAGGGCTGCATTCCTCTACTGCATAATGGTTGCAAAAACGTTAGCCTCATCTAAATGGAATGCTAACCATCCCTGCTGGTCCCCGTTTTAAAAATAGTTCATGTTGGCATTAATTTTTAGCTGATTCAATGAACCCCTGACCAACCAAAAGCCTGCATAAAGTCCCCTTTTTCACAATGATGCTTTTGTTTGCTTTTACTAGGATTTGGCAAGTTGTGTTTAATGTGACACTGACCATAAAACATCTTACATTTCAAACTGATAGTGGGAACTTTTTCCATGTGATTTAGGTGAAATTATCAAACAGATGATATCAGTTGGCATACAAGGTCTTTGATGTCTACAAAAATGTAAAAAGCAATAGCTGCAGGTTAGTAGCTGCAGGAACAAAGCTGCAGTTGTATTTTCTTTCACGCTGTGAATATAAGACGCCAAACAATATTGCATTCTGTTTAAAAGCTAAACAGGGAGACTTTCTTTCTATACTTACATAATCCAAGGAAAAGTAAATGCTAACAGCAAATGTTCATTTACATTCATCACAATGCAAACTAAAGCTTTTCCGTTAAATTGAATGTGGCAATTATACTTAAAAAAGTTAAATGAGTGTAAACGTAAAGCCTGTGCAGCTTCAAACTTGTTTTTCTGAGCCAAGCCGAAGATGGCCGAGCTCATTAGCTGTCAGCTGACAGCCTGTACGGCCGAGTGTTTGCGGCTTCTTTTTAATGTATCTCTGAAAACAGCAGGAGTCCGACTGTGAGCAAACCTGTGGCAAATTACACAGTGGGAGGCTTCTCCTCTCTGTGACTAACTTGTGTGAATTTTGACAGAAAACTGGGAGAAATGATAAACATGAAGCCGGTGTGATATCCTTTGAATTAAATTAGTCAAATGCAGAAAAGTGAGCTGGACAAACAGGTTGGGATTTTGCTCCAGAATACTTTTAATATTAAGGGATGATAAGTTGTTTAAAGCAAAGCAATTAAAAGGAGACACTTTCTGCTAAAACATCTAAAGTTAAAGTAAATGAAGGTATTAAAAAGTAAAATAATTCATTCATTCATTAGTCATAAAAACACTTTGATATTAGCCTGACTAACATGTCAAAAATAGGTAATCAATCGACAAAGGTTTATTAAATGTAACTCAAACTTTCTATGCTTCTTTAATTGTTGTAGATAATATGAGCTAACCGATTTGTATCGAACAGATTAAATCAATTAGCTCACTGACTTACTTATTCAAAGAATCCTTTGAATGAGTAAATTCTCCAGGTTTATCCACAGAAACAAAACAAAATTTCTGCTTCATTTTGCTTTCGATGGGATTGTTATCTGTTCCGTAAAATACGGCATCATACTTGTTAGACTAAGAAGTTATCCTGACAATTTGCTAGTCCAAACATTTGCTAGCTTAAGGTTAAAGAATAACTAGCTAGCTTTAGCAGCAGTTAGCTTGAGATAAAATGTGCTTTTAATAGATGTAACTTGAATGGTTGTTAGCGTGACATGCTATTATCTTGACTAACATTTCGTAAAAGTTACTCTTAGTGACTGTTTTTCTTACTAGCTATTAGCCTGAGTATTTGTAAGCTTGAGTAGCCATTAGCTTGAATTTAAACAATAGCTAGCAAGCTTTAGCAGCAGTTAGCTTGAGTAAAAAAATAGCTTCAATAGATTTAGCCTGAATGGTTCTTAGCCTGAGATGCTATTATCCTGACTAGCATTTAGAAATAGTTACTCTTAGTGATTGTTTATCTTTCTAGCTATTAGCTTGAGTATTTGTTAGCTTGAGTAGTTGGTATTCTTATTAGCTGTCAACTTCAATGTACGTAGTTTTAGTAGTTGCTAGCTTTTGTAGCTGTTAGCCTAAGTTGCCATTAGCTTGACTAGCTGTTAGCAGTTTGATTGGTTCTTAGCTTAACTCCTTAATAGAAACATTTCCTCCAGGTAGTTAATATTAGCCCTCAATGATAAATTTGTTTTGTTCATTACAAAACTCTTTGGGTCTTCAAAATAAAAGCACTTCCTGTTCTATTCACTCAGAATTTTGACATTGTCTTAATTATTCACTACATTGTACTTTTGTATGGTCATTTATAGTATATTTTAAAACATTTTCACTGTTGAGACTTTTTAAACAAAGCTGTTAAACGTACATTTGAAATGAAGTTTTCTAAAAACATCAAAATAAATAAGTTAGTGTGAAGAAGCGTTGTTTGATTCATTCAGGAATTCAATATCAACAGGTGTAAAAGTTTTGTATTATTTCCCTTAAACATAAATGTATAACTATATGAAAGCCTAACATTTTCTTTTCAGAAACTAGAGACAATGAAAAAATACGAAGCTTTGAAAAAGGTGGGAATGGTTGAAGTTCTGCAGACCAATTTTGCTTTAAAGCTACATACAACACAACACAAGCATGTAAAAGTGAAATAACCGCCTTTCTTTATGATCTCTCCTGATCTGCGTCATCAATCACTCAGCCTGAGTCGGTGGCACGAGAGCGGAAACTTCAAAGACGGGTCAGAGTCGGCCTACAACGGAGCACGAGTGGCACGGCTCAAACCGCATTGTGTTCGCACAACAATGGACGACCATTACGGTGGAGACTGTTATCAGCCGAGGCCTACCAGGGAAGGTTCCTGTCTCATTGTGATCCATCGGAGCAGATTGTGTTCACCGGAGAGCTCAGACTAAACATATTAGGGTGTAAGAAGACACACCTGAGGCTTATCTGATGGGAAATGGTACCGGGACAATGTCCTGAACTAAAAAAATAAAGTTTTTTTAGAAAACTGCGTCACTGTGACTTTAGACCTCCTTTTACTTGATTCTCTTAAAAGTATTGCACTTAAGGTAGCGTGTGTTTACACAAGTGAGCCTTTATTGTCTTTGCAAACTCTGAAAACAACATGTGGACCCAAAAAAAAAATCCAAGAGTATCCCTCGTTAAAAGTCAGTGTGACATCTTTTAATGACAAAGCCGTGGATGAATTGTTTATGCTGCTTTTATGGGTGTGAGTTTGTGGAGTGAATAATTCGGAGGAGAGAAAAAAGAAAAGGAGGGAAGGCAAAGACACATCTGAAACATATGGGAGGAAATCACATTGAAAGCAGTGAGCAGTAAATTAATGGTAACAGATGCCAAGATGTCTGGGTGGGGCTTTTTTTCCTTCTCTTTGCTTGATTTTGTTTTTTCACAGAGCTCTTGCATTCTTAATGTTGGGAAATAACAGAAATAAAACTCTGGTCACTTCTTGGCTGCGATACCTGCTTCATACGGCAACAATTAATTCACTGATTTACAGTCATAATAGTTCTGCGACTGCAGACAGTGATGTAAATTATTGATGCAGACCTGCAACTTCTGATGAGATAAAACAGATCTCTGATCTCTGAATGTTTTGGCATATTCGAATATGTTTAAGCGTGTGTGTGTGTGTGTGTGTTTCTTTGTGTACAGCAGGGTTGGCCTATGTCCAAGCATGAGCTGCAACAAAGACAACCTTGCTCTTAATGGCACATATCTGGGAGATGGAGGAGCACGATACATGAAAAGCGCTGTGATCATTACACTGATAGCAATTATCCTTCAGGAGGCTCTAATGGTGACACACACACACCCAGGCAAGCTTGCAATCAAGGGTGGTGGGCAATTAAATGCTTTTTGGTGAACCTTTAAAGACGAACAAAGGAGAGACACCATCTTCAAGAACAAAAGAGGGAAAGAAATCAGGACAAAGGATATTAATGTGGTTTATTAATCTTTTCTTAATGTGTGGCAGTGGCCTGAAAGGGGGTGTTGAGAGGGTCTCCGTGGCTTTGGCAGGAGTATGATTGAGTGCAGGGGCCAGCGTGTTGGAAGGGACAAAAACAACAAGGTAATTAAAGCTTAAAGCGTGCCGTTTATGCTCCGCCATCCGTGACGGCGTAAGGTGTCTTCCGTCCAAACCCCAATGAAAAATAAGTCAGGTAATTGTCATTGCGCTATCCGTGTCAGCATTTATTAAATGGGTAATTCATCTTCATGGAGAAGGCAAAAGAATGCAGGTAGGTTTATTTGTGGTAATTGTGGCTGCTGAGTCTCTGAATAATCCAGATTATACAGATATTTTTCTACAACTGACCCCAAAGGAGAAAGATTGTCATTACTTTTAATGCTTAACTTTCATTTTAGTAATTTAAGTTATTCAACAGTTTACTCAGTAAAATAAAATAAAGAAGGGAATAGTTTTGAAAATAACTGCTGTAGTGTTAGCTTCAACTGCTAGGTGAGCTATTACCTTACGTTTACTCACGCCAACAGCTTAAGTAAACATTAGCTTTAGAAATTTGTAGGATATGAATCAGCCTGAAAAGCTACAAATGTAAATGTTAATCTTAGCTTAGGCAGCTATTACCTTAAATAGTTATCTCTATCAGCTTTTAGCCTCAGTAGTTTGAGAAGCTGCTAGCTTGAAGTTATTCTATTTTGGCCTTGCTGCTAACCTATTTTCTTGAATGAATTATTCTCTGAATAGTTTGAATAACATGTAAAACTGGAAGCTGCTTGTAGCTTTCATAGCAGCTAGCTTGAGGAGCAGCTCAATCCTGGAAAAATCAAGAATTAGAGCCAGAAGATAAGGTGAGTTTCAGAAATATTGTATAACTGAATTGCAGCTTATACGAAATGCTAGAGAGAACATGTAGTTTGACCAATGAGTGCTTCAGAAATTACACAGTGTTTTACACAAAGAAAATTGTTTGTTTTCACTAGTAAAGTAAAATATTAGAAGCAATCAGCTTTTAAGATGAAAACTTTCAAATCGTCCAACACTGTAGCACATCCAGCTTAACAGTGATCTGCAAAATGGCAACAGGAAGTTAGCTAAAGTGCTGTTGCACTTGTACTACCCATGGCATAAGATTAACACTGTTGACCAATTAAAATCCAGGAATATCTTCCTCCTTACACATCAGTACAATATCTATAGACAAAGCATGTAATCGTTATTGCATTCATTTATTATGTGGGTAATTTATATTCAAGAAGACGGCAAAATAACTCGGGTAGGTTTACCTGTCATACTCTGACAAAATCAGAGTTTTCCAGGAGAAATGACAAACACACAGAAAGAAATTATCTTTAGCAATACACTCCCCTGAGGGGCTTTTTCTTGTTGGGAAAGGAAAGTCACCACATGGAGAGAAACCTTTGAGTTAAAGTTTTCGAAGGCATCGCCAGCACCTCCCTCCTGCCACACATTTCACATTCTGTTTCTAGTGTTCTTCTTTTTTTGTTTTCTCAAAGTGCGACGGGTTGACTAAAGAGAACGCACCCCGTTGTTTATTCTCCCCCTCGCGCGGTTACAAAGAGGAGCGTAAAAAAGTTACAAGGTTGTCCCCCGTGGGGTTAGATTTCAAACAGCACCTGTCAAAGCAGATGGGGCATTTAAATAAGAGTCTTTAAGAGGTATTTGTTACAGCAGAGCTCAGGAGTACCTGCTGTGCTCGCCGATGCTTTTCACGGCTGTCGTTTCTCTTGCAGAATCTGTTTGCTGTGTTTGCGGGGATAAACATCACATTAAAAAAAAAGAAAAAAACAAAAAAACCCACTGAGGCCACAAATTACACCAGAGAAGACTGCATTAATGTAGCTGCTGAGGCGAGAGAACTCATGTCTGCTTGTGCTACTGTGCAAGATGTACCGCATATATAAATGCTTAGATATGAGGAAAAGACAAGACAGAAATACAGGTTCTGGAATATAATGCAGCAAAATACTTACAGAAAAAACCCAATCAAGTTTATGTTAAATATTAGGGTGAATGTGTGTCACATGACATCCTTCTCTGACCTGAACTTAATTCAAAACAACATGCTGGTTTGAAGACGTCCACCGCAGAGCGCTGACGGCACACGAGGCTTCGTTCTCAGCATGAGCTCACACCTGGGAATGTTCTGAGTCCAAACATCGCCCTGGATAGATGTGTCCTCACAGCCAAGCGTGTCTCCAAGGACAACAAGCAAGATTTATGTTTAAAGAAATCAACATAATTAAATATAAATTGCTGAAACTGAATCTCTAAGTCTTGTTTCTATTCATGTTTAAGGTTGCACTAGCACTGCAGCACAGCTAGCTGCTGTAGAAAGTTAGAAAAGTAGCTTCAACAAAAAAGGAAGCACAGAGAGTAAGATTTTCCTAAATCTTTTGCGTATTTGGGGATTTATTTCGTAAAATAAGTCAGAAATGCTCCAATAATTAGGCAGAATGCTACTTGACATTCTATTGGTTGGTGTTTGCAAAGCAGCCAATCCAGGAGCCCCATTCATTGTCCTTGGTGCTGATTGGCTGAAATCCCAAATCAACCAAAAAGGGAGACTAGATGTTTCTACTGTAGTGATAAAATGGTTTCCCATGTCCAAATTAATTCATATTAAGGTATATTTAATATTTGAAATGTTGAACAAGCAGTTATAAGTTTTTAGACAAAGCAATGTTATTATTGTACTTTACCTTTTGGGGTTAATACATATAGCTGGAATAGAAAAAGAGAAATTTGGGAAAAATAAAATAGATTTAATACAACTCTATGCTCTACATTGTATTATAAGATCTACCAGCGAGAACTATATACTGTAGATCTGTTTTGCTAATATCTGAATTTAGGTGTTTCATTTCAGCTGCTCAGTTCTTTAAAACTATTACTAAACCGCCGAATCGCTCATCCATGGAGTCCAACTGAGCGCTCTCACTGGAGAAAATTGATGACAAGCGCTTGTAGCCGAGCGGAGAGGAAGTAGATGACAGGCCAGGAGTTGCCATGTCTGAGATTGATCCCCTCTTGAGATGACCGTCCTGTCACATCGGCTGCATTTGTGCTTCGGAGCTCTGAGTCCAGCCCTCTTTCTCACTCTGGGACTTGAAGCTTGAGGTCACTGCGAGACGTTCACCTCGCCGTCCATCGCCACGGCGCCAAGCTCTTTCCATGACAGGAAGGAGACACTGGTGGATTGTGTCATTTCCATCTCTTCTTTTTACATCTATGTGCAGCTTTTGCTATCCTTCAATCAGCAAGAATGTAAATGAGGATTGTCTCTTGTTCTTTGCATGCTGAACTTAATTCAGATTGTCAGGCACTTAAGAACTGACAAAACACTTTCTCCGACTCCCCGTCATTCCCTCTGCTGTCAGAGGAGATAATAAATAAAAATGACTTCTGCGTGGGCGGAGGCAGAAAGGCCAAGACGGAACATCAAGAGATGGACAAAGTGTTTCCAGAGGCCTGTAGGGAAACCGCGGACCGGCTCGCACTTCGATGTGTACACACAAACACTCAGGATGCAGGCGGGCGGCCCCCTGCTCCCCCAAGGCTTATAATGGGAATAGGCAATGTGACAAAGAGTTAAAGGCATGGCAGGCCGGTGTCCCAGATAATAGGACAAGCTGTCCACAGTCGCTGCTTCTTGCTTTGGTATGGCCAAACAAGGCCTAATGTGGCGAGCTTGTACCCAGCTGGGGGTTTGACAGAGGGTTGGGTGGGTAGATAAACGAAACACAGCCTCACCACACAGCTGTGCATAACCCAAAAACTTCAGCTTTGGAAAGGCATCAAACTCAGATAACTGAGTGAAAGTCAGCCACAACAGGGGAGCAAATGAGAAGGTAGAAAGCAGGCACAGAAGTAGAAACCAGCAGTAAATCCAGCAACATCAACCACAAGATGAAAGAGACCAAAACAACAGAATGCCCTTGCTTTGTGGGGGTTTGCAATACTTTGCTAGTGAAGGACAATTGGTCCTCGGTGTAAAGTGAGCGCTTGGCTTTTAACGGACCTCTGCATGCCAAGTCCTCGGCAGGCAACGGCTGGGGACGCTACCTTCGCTGTCATTCAGCCCCCATCTCCTCGACTAATCTTCTTGGTGCTATGGAAGAGCTTAACAGCTTTGCAACACTATCCCTCCCCAAATGTCATTATCACAATGTAGTGCGCCGGCCGAGCGTCTGCACCCGCTCCCTGCTTATCGTTTTCTTCATGGGGAAGTTGAAGGCAGGCGTCCGCTGACATTCACCGAGCTCTCGTCCTCAGCCAGACAAAACACATTCACAGAGAGTCATTCAGAAGTCGCTTCTGCAGTTTGGTGTTCACTGGAGTTATATGGAAACATGGCTGGAGGTTTTTATCGCGTGATGGTGGATTTATTAACATTTTAATGCTGTTCTTAAGACTACAGTTGTGTCTGATGCTAAATATACCTCTAAGTGTTATATTTCTCTTGTAATTGTTCACCAGTTGGGTAGTGTTGGTCAGGTTTCTGGGTAATCTCATAAGACGTTGGTAACAACTGTGAGTACTTCAATTTCTATATTCTGAAATTACGTTTTGATTAAGTCTGATGTAGAAACAGACTTATTTAAATAAATTATATCATGTTATGGTGTCATTCCTCATCATTTTATGCATGTCTCCGCCTCACAGAGCACAATTACCCCCGACTGCCTCACTCTGCTCCTCCAGACTAGCGGCAGCAGCAATTAGCAAACACCTGTGTATCATATCAACCACTTCGCAGTCCAACATTCCTAAGAATGGCTGCAAACGGCAAAATGGAGGAGCACTGATGTGACAGTCTGAAAGAGTAGGAGGTTCTTAAAGAGACAGAGGCCAATTTTAGGGATATGATGGTTAATCTTAAGTCATATTTGATATATACAACATTTTTATAACATCTAATCTTGATTTTGCTGTAAAATGGCCAGGAAAATGTATAATACTTCCCATTTAATGACATGAAATGTCACTTTAATTAAGAATCCTGCTATGTTTAAGTGCCCACTAACTGGGGGGAAAAGGCTTATAAAAAAAGCCAAAACTGCCCAATAAACCAGATTTAAACTTATGTTTAAAGTTGGCACTACTCAAGTTTGATGTAGACCTAAATATTTTTTAAGAAGCATTTAATTTTGCCAAACAAAATTAAGACAACAGACAACAAAAACTAAAGCTAAAAAGCGACTTATCTACGCCTTAAACTCTAAGTATCTTTGTTTGAGATGCTGTGCAGCTGGATGGATTTTTGCTCCGACATTTTGACTTTCACATAATTGTTAAGTATAAATGTAGAAACAATGTGTTTTAATTAGCATCTCATAATCTCAAATAGCATCTGAACTATGACCCCAAATCCCAGAGGAGCTGAAAAGTGACTTCATGGACGCAGAGAAAGACGGAGGAAGTTCAAACTATCCTAATGAAGAAGAATCATATCCCCTACTCCAACATCTCTCTGCCTGGGTTTCTAAACAGCCAGAAAGATATGTAAAGAGGAGCGAAAAAAGCAAATGAGGTGGACTAGCAGTGGTTAAAGCATTTTACTTGGATTATACGACACTTAATTTCCTTCTGGGATACATAAAATATTTCTGAATAGATTTTTTTTCAAATTTTCTAATATAAAATCTATGAGATACTTTGTACTGTTCAGAATTATAAATTTAAAGTTACAACATCTAAGTTAAATGTATATTTAAGTTTGTTTTTGTCTACTTTAAACTCTAGATGAGAATTTCAAACATCCAGAAAAAGAACTAAGCTCCTCAAAAATCACTTATTTGTTCCGTGATATGATCATGAAAGGTCTCCGTACACGTCGCGTACATACATACAAAGTGTGTGTGTGTGGGTGTGTGTGTGGGTGTGTTTGTGTGTGTGTGTGTAACGACGCCTCGCATATTTCATGCAGATGATGCCTCCTCTCTCTTTCGGTACAGCGGGACCCGGCGGGGAGCCGCCGCCGATCTGCGGCTCGGTCGTGATCTGCGAACTCTTCACTCTTTGTTTACTCTCACACAGAGTCGGTGATGAGAGCCTCCTCTTCCTCCTCCCACCCCTCCTGCCACCACCTCATTACCTCCTCTACCTGATGGGCCTCTCTCTTCCTCTCCCTCTTCACTTTTATTTATAAATGTATCTATTTTAGCCCGGCTTTGCGGGTTACCGTTTTTAATATCATCGGTGAAACATGATTATTACCTCTTAATGCTGAAATTACGGGGGCATTCTTTTTGTCATCCCCGCCGTTGCATTTTTCCTGTGTAGCACCCCGTGGCAGGAACATCTTTATCTCCCCATGTGCTCCTAGTTTTAAAACCTTTACCCCCGCTGTTTGAAAAATATTTCTCATTTTCCTCCCCCATGGCGTGGAGAAATCCCCATAGGCAAACCATTAGTGATCTTTCTGCCTTTCCCAAACACTTATTACTATCACCCGCACTCCTTGAGCTGCCTCATTGGCTTTTGGTAAATTATGCAAATAAGGTGATCTTCGAACATATAGTTTTGCTGTTTTTCTGCAACTGCGCAAGTTTGCACAGCCCCTCCACCAGAGCAGCCGCGGCACCATTAAAGTGACTGAGCACGTCAGCAAGATTTATGCATCAGTGACAAATTATAATGCTTTGTCGCTAATTTCCCCCGCTGCTTCTTCACTGCACAGGTTTAGTTATGTGTTTGCCTTTTAGTGAGGCCTTTGGTTGGGAGTTTTACTGTTTTTTCTTCTCTCTCCCATCTCTGCATATCAATGTGTCACTTCCCTTCACATCTGCAGAGACAGGAGGCTGCAATCCATGCGAATCTGCTGTTTGACTCATTACAGATAAAGCTATTCTGGAGTTTCACTTTCTGAGGCAAACAAAAGGGCAGGCAGGGAGGAAGAAGATGTACTTTTTTACTTTCGATTAGCTTATTTTTGCATTAAAAAGATAGAGTTGTTTGGAAATGGATGAAATAATTTAAAAGTGACATTAAGTAGAGACTTTCAGAGGAGATGGAGAATCGGTGAGCTTCATGCTCTGCGTAATTGTTTTTCATTTACTTTGAAAACATCTAGCTGAAAAGATGGGCCGTTTCAATGAACAGATTAGGGCCTGCGAGCACAAACAAATGACAAATCCCTCTTAACCCTGTGAGCTTCTCGCCTCCCCCCCTCTCCTCGCCAACAAACACACCTCACCCCGTCAAGCGCTTGGCTCCGGCGATGTTATTAAACACAACTTTCGTAGATTTACTTCCTTCAAAAAGTGCCATTTAACCAGGCGGCGGGCAGGAAGGAAAAGCAGCGCCGGGAGGGGAATTACAGGTTGCCAGCGCTTCGTCTCTGCGGAGGAGTGACAGGGCCGTCATTTTGCCGGCGGGGCCACCTCCCGTGTTGTTGTGACAACCGGTCATTACACATCGCCGAGATGCTCTCAGCTGCAGGTTTCAACCCAGATGCAAATGGACGCAAATGGGCTCCGACCGCGACCAAGCTAATAACGTACTTTTCATCTGCTTCTATTTTTTCTTTTTACTCTCCTCTGAATCCCCCCTCCAACACCACCAGCTCTTTCTCTTTCTTCTCCTGGCTTTTGCTCCACTCTACACTTAGCTATTTAAGGTGGACACTTGATAGTTTCAAAGGAAAATGTAGGGAAGATTTAAGTTATTACAGCTAAAGATGCAGAAACGAGGAGAGATTAGAATAAAGCACAATGCATCATCTGGGATGTTCACTAATGAAATCAGACTCCGTTTTTCCACCAGGATACATTTTTACACTTTTATCTGAGCCACGTTTGTCAAAACAATTCAATAAAATTAAGAGTTTTCTAAATAAGAAACCAAATAAGGTAATTTATGTAAATGAAATGCATTAATTAGTGTTGGTGATAATGTTTAGAATCATGATAATTTTGTCGTATCTTTTATTTTTTATGTAAAAGTTTTATTTTAGTCTCTTGCACAGTTCTGACTTAATAAAGTTTGGATTATTCAGCTAAAATAAACAACATAAATTATGTCATTTGCATAAAAATGAATTTTGTGATTTTTGTGTTGATGAAGGATGATAAATGTGACTTTTTGTTTCTTTCCACTTTTATCACAGACTAAAACTTGACATAAAGTCAGGAAGAGGAAAAAAATATAGTAGAAGTAAGAAAAACTAAGAGTTAGCATCTCTTTAATTCAACCTTTCTGACAGTTTTTCAGGAAAATTTGCAGTAAACTCAAAATGATGCATTAGCGTGAAAAAATGTTAGGATCTGTTGATTTTGCGTAATTGTAAAAAAATCAAATTATGTAAACATATTATTTGTAGTGAGAGTCCTAACATGGAGCCCTGCGGAACTCCTCTGGAGTTTGGAGTAATATTTTTACAAATATTAATTTAGATTGATTCTATCAGTCCAAATGCATCTCAATAAATTAGATCACTGAAAAGTTTATTTATTTTAAGAGTTTAAAACAGACATTCTGAAGGGTTTTATTTTTTTAGGTGAATTAAAATAATAACTAAGAAAAATGAAAACTGTGTATTTTCAACATAGAAATGCATGGTCCTTCTCTGCTTACCTTACTGTTTGTACAACTTTTTCAACCACACGTTTTCCTTCCACTAAACTTTCCACCAATACGATTAGACACAGAATATTGTGAACAGCCAGCCTATTTAACAATGTTCCCAAGTCAAAAGTATTCCCCATAATTCTCTGTATTTATGATCATTTTAAGGATTTTATGTAATAATTCATTAATAACCAAAACTAACTGGAATATAAATGAAGAGACTGAATTAAAAGTCTATTTTACTTCTTTAAATATCCTTTAAATATGAGCAATTATGGTAAAAAAAATTTTAAATGAAGTAACTTGTGAATGAAATAATTCTTAAAACATATGAAATTAGCATGAACAGGTTTAAATGCTGGTCCTCTGATTTTAATTTTTAATTATGAATCCAGATACGTGTTCCTGTCTGCCCCCGGCTCACTGATGCAGCGAGTTGTGCAGAGCACAATGCGATTTCTTTTTCTTCTGCAGAACCCAAATGATGTCCCTCATTGCCATAAATAATAAATGTGCGCCGATGATGAATGAGCTTATCAGCGCGGTCACTCAGGTTGTCTCTTTTGGTTTTCAGCAGTCCGTCTGAGCGTCTGCGTGCCGCCGCTCGTTTTACCGGAGCTGCTTCACCCAGCTGCTCCCAAGGTGCTTACTCAATATTTTTACAGTCGTCTGGGTTCGCTGTGTTCAGTTTTTGCTGCTTTCTGTTAATTCACCTCTTTTGCTTCATTGAGTTTAATTAAATTTACATTTTTTTAAAAATACGTATAATTAATTAAAGCAAACCAACATGTCCTCTGATGAGATCCGCCTTTTTAAAATAAAAATTAGATTCCCTGTAAACTGATTTGCTTCTTGGACGGTATTGTTTTGGAAAATGCTCGCCCTCGTTCTCAGAGGTCAGATCTGATTAAAGTCCCAGTCCATTAGCAGCAGCGAAAAGCTTGTGTTCTGGGTAAACAGTAGCAGCAGGGGACAGCTTTTCACAGACAGGAGCTGTCCACCTTCTGCAGAGTCTTTTCACTGTAATGGGACAAAATGTGACAGGTAGACAGAAACCAGCAGCTGCACAGGAGTCAAACCAGGAGGAGACAGGAAAAAGCATCATTACTACGTCTGTCAGTGACGATTATTTGGGACAGAACAGAGCTTTAATATTAAGGCTG